>NC_052504.1:47250848-47297975 GCF_014356525.2 Nilaparvata lugens | reverse complement strand
TGAACTCAATGAAACACTCTACAAAACCCAACAGAACTGTACCAATTATTGAGAGTACAGTCAAACATAATTGATAACCGGGATCTAGATGTTAAATGTTTTCCCGACTAGCATCCCTATAGTGAGAATGGGATGAGTGCAGAGCTACAAGTTCCTTTGTCTGCATTTGAATATAGTAAACTCAGACTCGCTGCAACTTATTTCGTTTATACATTAACAGCTAAAATTTATCATAACAAAACACTTGTAGCTGGAGGAATTTGTACTGAAAATAATTTGTATAATATGGTTTTTAGAACTCTTGTGCAAAAAAATATCGAAGTAAATTTGAAAAATGATGAATCTTTTCCAAATCTTAAGCTTTGACATGAAAGTTTAGGACACTTGAATTGTAAAGCAATTCAAGAAATGGTATTCAAAGGATTAATTAATTATATACGAATTGATGACACTGAAAAAATTTTCTATGAAGATGGTACTGTGGGAAAACATCATAGACTTTCTTATGATGTAGGTAACTCATGGAAATCATCTACGCTAGGTGAGCAAATTTAATTTTTAGTGATGTATGTGGACCTATATCAGTAGCTTCTATCACTGGAGCAAATTACTTGATTAGTTTCAAAAATGGACTACAAAAGTTGAATAAAAATTGTGCAAAATATCAATGTGAAGACTATGTAGTTGGTGATGATGGTTGAAGCTGAAAATTAGGTGTTTTTCACAATACAAGGAGCATTGTTGTCAGGTGTACCTGGAAATCTATATGAGATAGAGCACTCTACCTGATCTCAGATTGTAGAGCACAAAAATACGCTCAGAGGGATTTTGAATTATACATCTAAATGGTAACAATCGGAAGATATTGTTGATCAAAAACTAAAATTCATCAAAATTGATTTTTTTCTTCAAATTTCACTCATTTTTGAAAAATCATAACTCAGTACTCATTGGAGATAGAGAGTTCCGAATGATCTCATTTTACTTAGAATTTCATATTCTAGAGGCAGGAGCAAATTTTTCTGTCCGATTACGAGATTTGACAGAAATAGCTGAAAACTGGAAAATGAGCCGAAAAAACGAGGTTTTTGGGCCATCCTGTATCTAGCACAAGGAAATTTTGCATGAAGAAATTGGTTCTGGACTTCTCTTATGTACCCAAATAATATATTAAAAAATCAGAACTACAATATAAATTGCAAGCACACCCCCTTTTTTATGTCTATATTGACTGGACTAATTCTGCAAAGGCAGAATACTGACTGTATCCTTTTATGATAAAAATAATCTTCATACAATCCTTGACCAATATAGAAAGCTTAACCAATGGGTTTCACCTTCACAAACAATATTCTTATCAATTTAAGTTAAAATAGAATAGCTTATTAGTCTTCAACTAGGTGCTATAAAAATCAAGAAAAAAATGGTCTATTGTTGCAAAAATGGAGATTTCACACTCAACACTAAAGCTGCTGCAAAAGGTCTAGGGAAATTCGTAAAAGTGTGAAATTATACATCAAATTGAAGAGAATTTAATGCTCTATAAGCTCATAATCAGCATGGATTTTTCCCATTGATTTTAAAAAAGTTATAAGAGCAAAAATAGAAAAAAATGGTGGCAAACATGTTTTTTTTCAAAAATGTCACACTTTCAAAACCGGATAATTCGAAAACTAGAGGAGACATAAAAAAAGTTATAGAATGAATATTATTAGGAAATTATGTAAGCTTTAATTTGTTATATGACAGTCAAGTCCTTAGGATCCATAGTTTTTAATTTGTTATTTATTTTGCATAAATACATACATGGAGACAACAGGTCAAACCTTATATGTCTCCTTGAAACATTACAACATTCTTCATTCAAAAATTAGATTTAAAATAAACAACATGCTGAGAATAAAACAAGAGTAGAATAAAATAAGAACAAACTAAATTATAGAACGAAAAAAGCGTCTTAACAATAGAAATATATGTTTTTATAAAAAGATTCCTATCTTAGGCTATATTTATTGCTGAAACTACTTTCCAAAAGAAAAGATGAGAGGTGGGAAAATATGCACTTAGAATATCTTACATGGAAACAAACCTTGCAATACAGAACAAAGAATCATGTGGGCACTGAGAAGAAAAAAGTCATAAAAAAGAAAAATGTCATACGGAAACCTGGCCACAAATATCCATCCTAAATCAAGTCCTTCAGAGTGTTGCAGAATCACGAGAGCACCCAAAGATGTCTAGACGCCCAGAAAAGAGATTGAAAAGCCTCTGGATTCTATTAATTGGAGATTAATAATGACTTTCTGTTCTGGAGCGTGTTACAAGAAAAGAAAATGAAGAACGACGAGCTATGGATGAAATGTAGATATTACGTTTAGAAAGTAAATAAGCAGAATCTATTTCATTATTAAGTAAATTGTAAAGGAAAATAAGGGATCTGACATCCCTCCTTGATTTTAATGTTTCAATTCCAAATATACACCTCAGCGTATCAGTTGAGAAATCAAATATGGACAGTAGACAGTAAACTTATTGGAATACATATATCTCAGAAATTTGTTTTGTAGACGCTCCAGAATGAGAATTCGGCCATTGCAATATGGACTCCAGATCTCAGAGGCATATTCTAGGAGATTTCTAACTAGTGACTTGTATAAGAATCAGTAAATGGTGTGTCCTTAAGATGAAACCCATCTGCTGATTAGCCCTAGTGCATATGAAGTCCACATGACAATTAAAAGTAAAATCACTGGTAAACACTACACCGAGATCCTTGAAAGTTTTCATCTCTTCCAAAGGGGTGCCACCTGTTAATCCTACTTCTCTCTCTCTTATTTCTCTTTCTATTTCGCCTTTCTCACCTGTTCCTGGCATTACACAATTTGCGATAAGGGTGAAGAACAATGGTACAATTGTATTTCACTATTCTACAACTCAGTGCACGATCAGACGTTCTACTGTACGGCTGTACACCATGCCGGCTCCGTGAGCTAGCTCGTGACCAATACTGTCTCTATTCTTCTTCAACGAGACCATGTCGTCTATGTGGAGACCTTTGCCGTCTCAAACGTCCACCGCTGGCGACATTATTTGTGCCCTGAAAATCCCTCGCTGGACAACAAAGTAAGTGTCAAATTTTCTTCCCTTCACCTAGTATTTTTCTAACAAACTTGTCACCGAAATCTTTTAGTTTTTTATAGTCTTCAATATTTAACATGGTCATCCTTGAGCCAAATTAATGGATCAAACCTATAGTAATACAGTCCAAATTTCAAAATTCTTGTTCAGAAAATTACTATTTTATTAATAATTGTCAACTTGCACAAGTATTTTTCTATTTTTATTGTGAGCATCTAAATACTCTCATGAATAGTTTATTGTTTCTTTCAAACTTATATCATGACAGAAACTGCAAAATTGAGTGTTTTGGTAGCAAAACAAGCTCAAATATTCCAAAAATTGCAATTATTATTTGATCTTCCCAAACACAAAGGTTTAACTGGATCAGTTGTAGATGAAAAAATTGAGAGGCAGTTTATTTCTCGTTATATACAGATTGATTCACTGTATGATGAGTTCAAAGATATTACAAAACGCATTAATTTACATGATTTTCAATAATTAACTGCATTTGAAGATATGTTTTTTGAAATTCAAGTATTTCATGATGGATATGAGTTCACAACTGAGAAAAAAGCCTTGCAAGTCGCGACAACAAGCGAGGTCAAACAAGTTTGTGCTCGTCTATCAGAGATAACGTTGCCTTCTTTTGATGGCACGCACATTACAGATCTGGCCATTGTTTAGAGATGTATAAAAAGCTTTGATTCATGAGAATACTTCCATCGATCGTGTAGAGACATTTCATTATCTCTTGTCAGCACTATCCGGACCTCCACTTTCTATCTTTAGAAGCCTACTGCTGACTAGCGATAATTACGAAATTGTCTGGTATAGTATAATATTAATAACCAAATATCAAAATAATCAAGTATTAGGCTCTAATTTATTGGAAACTATTCTATCTAATTTTGACTATTCTAAAATCGACTATTGTGAATCAGATTCGAAAAGGGAATATTTAGATCGGAAATTGAATTTATCAAAAATGTACTCTCTTTATGAGGTGCATTGTCAAGAGAATGGAATCTCCAATATGGCAAAGGAGTCAATGTAAAGATATATTTCAACACAAACTATAACTTGAGGTTTTTTCAACCAAGAAAAGATCAATGTGTTCTGTGTGAAAAATTCAAAAATTTGGATGAAGAGGGAAAACTTCTCTTCAAGTCGTTATGGGCGAGCATCTTGGGAACAAAGTGGCAGCAAGAGAGGGGAAGGAGAAAGCAAAAGAGAGAAGTAAAAAATTTTTACTTTTTAATTTTTAGTTTCATCATTTAATGATGAAACTTTTTTCAGCGGTTTTTGATATATGGAGGTGTCTCAATTACTTTACAGGCGGAAACTCTCAACTTATAATCTCAGCATCTACGATCTACATGAAACAAGGGGTTCTGTTTCATGTGGGACGAAATCAAAGGGCAAAGAGGATCTAATGGAATTGCAACGTGCCTAAAGGAAATGATTAAAAAGGCAGTAAAGGAGGGTAAGAAAGAAATGTGCTTCTTCTCTGACAACTGCGGGGGGCAAAATTTAAATAGGAATGTTGTAGTCATGTATTTGCATTCAGCCATAAATCTATATATATAAAAGCGAAATGGCACTCACTGACTGACTGACTGACTGACTGACTCACTCACTCACTCACTCACTCACTCACTCACTCACTCGCATAACTAAAAATCTACCGGACCAAAAACGTTCAAATTTGGTAGGTATGTTCAGTTGGCCCTTTAGAGGCGCACTAAGAAATCTTTTGGCAATATTTCAACTCTAAGGGTTGTTTTTAAGGGTTTAAAGTTCGTCTTTTAGCATGTATATTCTTCTTCTCCCAATCTCTTAATTATAATTGAAATTTCCATATCATATGTTACTATAGAACTATAATCTGGACCCCCGACTGGATTACTCTAACATATGATAAAAATGCTCAAATGAAAAATGCAGGCGAGCGAAGCGAGCCTGCTGATCTCATTCTTGGACGATCCAGTCGGGGGTCCAGGGGGCGGAGCCCCCTGGCTAGACGGATATGGCGAGCGAAGCGAGCCTGACGGCTAGTTACAATATAAAAATCACACATTGCTTCTTAGAAGAAGGCACATTCAAAATGAAGGCGAGAGTGTTCACAGTTCAATAGAGAGAGCATCAAGAAATGTGGCAGTATATGTTCCAGCTCAATGGAATCTACTGGCAAGGTCTGCATGTAGAAAATCACCATATGATGTGATTGAAATGGATGAGTTCTTTGATTTTGTGGGTTTGAGAAATTGTACTTGCAATAAAATGGATAAAGATGAGTATGGCGAGAAAGAGACATGGCAAAAGGTAAGAGTTATTATATGGTGGACCCGAACGAGAGCAATTGTGTTTTCATCAAATACAACTACAATGATGAGTATATTCGAATAAATATTGAGAGCAGAACAAGGAAGAGGCTATCATCACTATTACACAAAGATGTTGAAACAGCTTATGCTAGTGAATTGGCAATCAACACAAATAAGTTTTTGGACCTGAAATATTTGTGTGATAGCTTGGTGATTCCTAAATCCTATCACAATTATTACAAAAACATAAAACATTGTAGTAGAGTCCAGAACCTTTCAGATGAATCATAACTAGTTCTGTTATGCTTCTGTATTTTTCTCATTAATTATTCTTATTTTTTTGTGTTACTTCTTTAAGTTACTTCTTAACTTTTTTGGATATTGTAAATTAACATACAGACATTTAAAACACTAACTTATTGATTTATTCAGATTCCTGGGGATGTTTCATCAAACTTGCAAGTCCTGTTATACAGGAGAATCAACAATAAAATACATCAAAATAATATGTTCAGTATCAGCATACTGATTTTACAATTAAATCAGCTGTTCTTGTATTATAAGTGCTTATAAATCCTATGAAACAGCCCTCTGATCACCTGAATTATGAAAATAGTACAGTTAGTCCAGTCAAATGGTCGTTTTTCAGGAAACAGCCACAAAATAATTTTTCTCGACGGTTCTATATGTATTTTGGGGCGCTGAATTCGAATATGAAATTTGCTGACACGCCAGAGGGCGACTTCACCCCCAGAAACCCCTAAAACTTCGGACTTTTTTAATTTCTCAATTTAATCTCTAGAACTTCGAGTTTTTGGAGAAAAATCATTCTCTACAAAATTAAAGATAATTAAATTTTCAATAAATTGAGTGGTCGCGCAGGATTCTACCATTTTTGGTTCCGGAGCTACTACGAATTTTCAAAGAATGGGTATTTTTTAAGGGGTTTTCAAAATTATGCAAATCTACCACTTCTACCCTATACAACTTGGAAATTTTTTAGTATAGATGAAAAACCACACATCACGTGAAAGAAGAATTAATTCTAAACAGGATTCCTTAGGAATGTTCGAATTTAGTAGTAGGGGGAGGGGGAATATACCCAAAAATAGAAAATCATGTCCTACAGTAAAAATAAAATTTTTTCATTATAATACCTTTTCAAGGCCTTCCTAACAAAAAATACATATTTCGGCTGAAATCATCTCACGAAGGTTATTTTCTATGAGAATCACCAGATTTGTTCACCAAAATTAGTTTCAAACATTTGAATTAGAATTGATTAATTAATGAAAATGAAAAGGGGCCTATAACCATCCTCAGTAAATTCAGAATCTTTAGGCAAAATTTCAGTTAATACCTGTACTGGATCAAAATTCAGTTTCATAATATGATGTATTGCTAGACAATCACTAGAAATTACAGTAGTTCAATAGTGATATTCACTTCATACTGTCAACATTGTTTGAATAGATGTTTTCCTTGTATTGATTATATTCATGAAGAATTGTGTAAGTTTCACGTGAATCTCACTATTGAACTGTAAGATCTGATGACTCAGAATCAGGGTTCAATGTATGATTCCTAATAATGTCCTGTAATGTCCTTCGACCATGTATAGGAGATTTATATAGATGGAAGTAAAGTCGAAATTATGTATCACATGACCACCTTCCTATTTAAAAAAACAAAGTTGCATTCAATATGGCGGACCAGATTTTTGAAGTCATAGTAAAGTAGTATTTTCAATTTCAGTAGGATCCCCAATCACACCCACCATGAAATTATTTTTGTGTATGAGATATTAAGCCATTCTCAGACTTTACTTCCTATTAGGTGGCATATAGGTGGTCCTGAAATAACCATAACATATAGTGAGATGATAGAAATGTGACTAATTTTTCCAGTTTCTGGTGTATTGGTTTCTCACTGGCTATATGTTTGTAGGCAGCCATAAGAGACCATATTTAAAAATCAGGTATGGTAAGGTCCACGTTATAATGGCAGTGTTTGATTAAAAATGGTATTGCTATCCTTGTCTATCATTCAACAAAGCGGATAGCGCTATCTCATTCTCGCTTTGCTCTGTTGCCAGATCGTCTTTACACAATGTAGAATTATTAATTAACTAAATATTTCTTAATTATGAAAACTCATTATGAAATTACCGAAAGATATAATTTCTTGCTTAATAAAATATAATTGATTATTTTAATCAAGAATGAACAAATAATATTACATCAATGAACCTGTATCGGCTACCGTCTATAGAAGGCATTGACAAGACAGAGGATGAACAATGTTGTTCTCCTATCTTTCTCCACTGCCATTATAACGTGGACCTCACCTTTGACCACGTATAGGGATATATATCTCCTATACATGGTCGAAGGACATTATTAGGAATCATACATTAAACCCTGATTCTGAGTCATCAGATCTTACAGTTCAATAGTGAGATTCACGTGAAACTTACACAATTCTTCATGAATATAATCAATACAAGGAAAACATCTATTCAAACAATGTTGACAGTATGAAGTAAATATCACTATTGAACTACTGTAATTTCTAGTGATTGTCTAGCATTACATTATATTATGAAACTAAATTTTGATCCAGTACTGACAGGAAATATTAACTGAAATTTTGCATAAAGATTCTGTCAGCCAAATAGCCTACATAAAAAAAGTTCCATGCATTCATCATTCATCCATTGCATTGATGTCACAATATCACTTGCGTGATTCTGGATCTGAAGTTATCCCGTTTAAAACCAGTCAAAGTAAATATTTTTTGCTATGAATCTTCAGTGAAGAATATCTACGTCTTTATGTAATTTGTAATCTGTTAATTGATAACATTGACGGTGCTGGAGAGTTTTTTACTACATCTTAATTTGTATTTTTTTCAAGAGAGCATCTCCTCTCAATAAGTAAGTGGCTTTTGTTCATAGAATTGCTACGATTTTGTTGAAATATAAGAAAAAATGGTTAAGAGGTAAGATTCTGTATGAGAGTGTTGGAAGAAAGAAAAAAAATCAAACTTCAATTTCGACGGTATAGATACAGAGACAAGAGATTTCTGAAGCTCTTCAACTGAGTGATTATGAAAAAACCAATTTGATTCAAAATGATCCAGTGACTTGTGCACGATATTTTGATTATAAAATAACGAAATTCATGAAATTGATCAAAGAAGAGGACTGCATATTTGGAATTCATTCATATCAGAGAGTAGAATTCCAATTGCAAGGATCTCCTGTAGTTGAATGATGCCCCAGTGTATGATGCTTTAAACCATGAAAGTGAAAAGCAATGTATCGAATTCATTGATAGATTTATCACGTGTGAGTACAATGAGAATGACCCTTACATTGCTTTGCAAAGCCATAGGTACATACACACACACACATGTAGAAAAGGTAAAGGCAATAAGCAAGTATCTAGATTCCACTTTCCTTTACCAGTTCTACCACGAACAATGATATTCACGCCACTTCCGACGCAAGAAATCACTGATTCAAATAAAATGAATTACAAAAAATAGATAAATTGATGAACTTCTTCTTCAAGAAGAAAATGTTGTTATCATCATTTTTGATGAAGTGCTGTAGAAGTTAGAAATGAATGAAGATCAGTATATTTTAGCTTTAAGATCGTCAATTAAAATACCCTGAAATATTTTTGAAAAGAACAATTCTTGAAGTCAGAATCAATTGCTATAACAAACATATCTCACACTGTTTCGAATGAAATATGGAATCAAATATATAATATCAAGTTTGTGTTGGAAGAATTTGTCTTGGCATGTTGTATTATCAATTACGTAAGCAAAGCAGAGACAGGTCTAAGCATCAACTATTAAGAAATGCTGCAAAATAAATTGAAGAAGGAAATGTGGGATTTAAAGAGCAAATGAGAAAAGTTTCAAATGTTTTCCTCAATTGTCAACTGATGTCTGCTCAGGAAGCTAGCTACATCTTATTGTCTTTACCTGTATCCAAAAGTAGCAGAATCAATGAATCATCTTCATCAATGAATCAAAAACAATGTAGATAGATATAGAATGAAAACATAGATATGTTATGAATGACAAATGTTGGAAAATGAATCAATACTAGCCCACAATGTGAATGAGTACTAATGTTGAAGAATACAGCTCTTTTAGAACAATTACCAGCAGATTCAGAAGATTTATCCATGGACAACATTGTTGAAAAGTATATGAATTGGGCGAAATCGGTAGGAGATATATCTGTTTGGCCGAATCCGCTTCTTGCTATTATTCAAAATTCCACGCAACAACGCCGTTCCGAATGCAAACACAATTCGGTCATGGATTCGGCAGATGGAGGAAACTGGTAGTACACTGAAAACAAATACACATTGTCGTCGCAAGTCCATTAGAACGCCAGAAAATGTGCAGAGGGTAAGAACAGCATTCGAACAATCACCGGAACGCTCTGCTCGACGACATTCTCTTGCATTGGGGATTTCAGACCGCAGTTTAAGAAGGATTTTACATTTCGATTTAAAGTTTCATCCTTTTAAAATAATGATTGCTCAAGAATTACGCCCAGTAGACTACGCCAACCGACAAAATTTGTGTGAGCAAATGCTTGCTCAAATCCCTCCACATGCAGCTTTTTTTAGTAGTGACGAGGCACATTTTCATCTTAGTGGGTGCGTGAATAAGCAAAATTTTCGCTACTGGGCTGAAGAAAACCCTCGAATTATTCATGAAAGACCTCAACATTCTCCTAAAGTGACGGTGTGGTGTGCCATATCACAATTTGGCGTGGTTGGCCCCTACTTTTTTGAGGAGGAAGAAGTGACCGTGACAGTGAATTCCCAACGTTATGTTTCGATGTTGAGAAACTTTCTGCAACCCAAATTAGAAGAGATGGTTGAAGAACACGGGCTGGCGGATTTGTGGTTCCAACAAGATGGAGCTACTGCTCACACAGCTCGAATTTCACTAGACGTTTTGAGAGAGATGTTTCCGGGACGCCTAGTCTCTTTGAGAGGTGATGTTGGGTGGCCTGCGCGGTCACCAGATCTGAGCATTTGCGACTTTTTTCTTTGGGGATATCTGAAGGAAAGGGTTTTCAAAGGCCGCCCTCACACTCTAGCAATGTTGAAACAGCGGATTATTGACGAAGTGAATGCCATTCCCCGCGATATGTGTGCAAGAGCTGCTGAAAACTTCAGAGATCGCCTTCAACAATGTATTGATGCTAACGGTCGCCATCTTCAGGACATAATTTTCAAAAACTAAGTAATATAAAATGGTATATTGAACCGCTTCAGAAAATAAAAACATGTTTCCATTATATATCCTGAGTCACTTTTTATTACTCCTAAAAAATGCTTAATCGTAGCTGCCGCACCCTGTACTTGCACCTTTCAGAGATGAAAAAAGAGATTGAAGAGAAAGACTCTCATCAGATATATTTGGACCATACAGAAACAATTAAGCTGAACCGATCCAAATTCAATGTTATTCAAGACGATTCATTAGAAGAGGCAATAGAGAATCTTCAGAACAATGAGGAAGAAAATTCTGGAGTAGAAGGTAGTTAGTTGCACAGAGCCAGTTGATATTTTTGTTCAGGGCGGTATGAATGACAAAACTGATGTTAATATTACTTATTGAATAAGCATCCCGAAGCAAATAAATGTTGACAATTTGAGAGAACTTTTTTGTTCAGGGCAGTATGAATGACAAAACTGATGTTAATATTACTTATTGAATAAGCATCCCGAAGCAAATAAATGTTGACGATTTGAGAGAACTCATTTTATCTCTGAATAATGAACAAAAAAAAATTGTCATGCACCTTTTGCATAGATAAGTTGAAGTTACCGTTCAACATTTTCCTGAGTGGGTCTGCGGGAGTTGATAAGAGCACAGTAATTAGAGCAGTGTATCAATTGATCACACATTTCTTTGGTGGCCAGCCTGGATCAAATAAATATAAGGTTGTTGTTCTGCTCTGTGCATCTTCTGGCAAAGCAGCTTTCCTGATAGATGGAGTCACACTACATACAGCATTTGCTCTTCCAGTAGCACAATTTTCTGGGAATATGCCCCGTCTTTCAAATGATATTGCCAACACTCTACGAGAAAACTTGATCAACATGAAGCTCCTGGTAATTGATGAAATATCAATGGTAGGCAGTGAACTTTCAAGTCGAGTTGACAATAGGCATTTCTGCATTTCCTACAATAAATGATCTAGAAAAATCAATTGATTGCAGTCCTCTATAGGATCAGTTTTTTTTAAACTGAAACAAATAATGCGGCAGAAGGACGACCTCTCATACATCAATGTCTTGAATAATATTAATATTGCTCTTGGTAATAATATCTGATTCAGATGTCGACATCTGAAGTGGATTCTGAGAAATTGAAGAGGATTTTATTCAGGAGAGCAAAGAGCTTAGACATGTTACACTGGATGAAGCAGAGAAAGAAATCAAAAAAATAAATACAAAAAAGCACCAGGATTTGATTCAATAACAGGAGTAGTATTGAAGAATTTACCAAGGAAAGCTATAGTGAAATTAACTAATATTATAAATGCCATTTTTAGACTCAAATATGTTCCTTGCATGTGGAAGGTAGCTGAGGTGGTAATGATCTCAAAAACTGGAAAAGAGCCTCACAACATCTCATCATACCGGCCAATACCTTTGCTTCCAGTAATGTCAAAACTTTTTGAAAGAATATTGTTGAAAAGGCTGACTCCAATATTATTGAAAGAAGAAAATTGATACCAGATCATCAATTTGGCTTCAGGAAAAACATTCAACAATTGATCAGGTACACAGGATTGTAAATATAATAGAAAGGTCGTTGGGAAAGAAAAAAGTTTGTTCTGCAGCACTTCTGGATGTGAGTCAAGCTTTTGATAGAGACTGGCATGTAAGTCAATTTACAATCAACTTACAATTCAACTTACAATCAGTAAGTTGAAAAAGTTACTTCCAAAGCAATTCACAGACATCTTACATTCATATTTAACTGGACGATATTTCAGAGTGAACCATGAAGATGCTTATTCTGGACTAGGAGAAATAAAAGCAGGAGTACCACAAGGGAGTGTTTTGGGGCCGATTCTCTATCTTCTTCACAGCAAAACTCCAAAAATCTCTCAGAAAAAAAGGAGACTGGACAACAAAATGGAAGATTGAACTCAATGAAGCAAAATCAGTTCATATCAATTTCACCAACAAGAAGGCTCAACCCATACCAATAACCATTAACAATAAAGTAGTACCATTTTCCAATGATGCCAGGTACCTAGGTATGACTTTAGATGCAAAGCTTCGCTGGAAGGTCCATGTTAAGAAGAAGAGAGAAGAGCTGGGAATAAAATACAAGAGACTCTGGTGGCTGATTGGAGGGAACTCCATCCTGTCAATTCCAAATAAAGTACTCCTGTATAAGCAGATTCTAAAGCCAGTATTGACGTATGGTATACAACTTTGGGGGTGTACCAAAGACAGTAACATCAAAGTCATACAACGCTTCCAAAACAAGGTGCTGAGAAACACTGCTGATGCTCCTTGGTATGTCAGAAACAGCGGCCTTCACAGAGACCTGCAAGTCGACCTGGTATGCAGCGAAATCCAGAGGCATGCAGAGAAGCACAAGGCTCGACTCTATCAACACGACAACATCGAAGCAATCCAGCTGCTGGAAAATGAAGGATTGGTGAGGAGGCTGAAAAGGAAGAAGCCATTTGAACTGGTCTAGTGCTGATTCAAGTGTCTTGTGTCCAGTGAAAAGCAGAGCAGTGGAAATGAGTGAAACCCACCTGTGCAGTACAGTCATAAGCAGTGTACTAATAATATTAGAATTTGAATAGGAGACCCTATGGAGGATTCTATTGTATGAAGTATTTAGTATTATAGGACAGAAAAAAGTTGCTCATTAGTCCCTAGACTAGATAGAAATGTATCATTGAATAAAAAAGAAAAAAAAGATGTCAACATAATAAATTCCAGAGTAATAGATGACAATGAAATTCCTGAAAATGCAATTAGATTGTTCTCAAAAAATGCCAATGTAGATGAGTATAATCAATTCAAAGTTGATGAAGCCCCAGGAAAAACTTTAATTTCTTTTGCTGAAGATCATGTGCTGGGATCACTTTCAGAGCAATCAAAACTGAGATTATTAAATTCTGTGAAAAAGAAGTCTACAGAATTAAATGATTTGTGAGCAATGAAGTCCATTTCAAAGTCGGAAAATACAAGTTGCTGCATTGTGATAAAGTCACGTTCGGCAGACACCAGTGTGTTTTTTCGATGAAAATGGAAAAATATGCATCAGAAGCTCTGGCATCCAATTATATAATATTTTACCTGATTTCATGAAGAGTATGAATGAACGCAACTTTAGATCTTATCGAAAGTTTTAAAGATAGATTTATCTAAAAGTGCTTTTTACTCAAAGGAAGAGTATATTCAACATTACTTCACATCATCACATGAATGGTATAATGTTTTCTTTCCCTGTGTCTTGTGTATTTGTTACTGTGGGCTGTGTCTTTTTTGTTCGACCATTTAGATTTTTTGACAAGTTCCAGATCCCCCTGATTTAGGTGGGCAGTGAATGCCATTCAATCTATCTATCTATGCATGTAACTGGTTCATGAATTTCAAACATGAAACACCTTTATGTAATGCACTTACCAAATGCAGTCCCAAAATAAGCACTACCAAATGCACTCTCAACTGGACAGTTGAGTTAAGCAATTCGTTATTTAATAAAGAGGGTTCTAAGGAAAAAGGTTGTAACCCTCATTTGAAATATTTTACAGGGGAGTAAAAAAATAGTTTATAACTTCAATTTGAATATTGTGTTGTTAGATTAATTTTTTTATAAACCATTGATTTTTTGTTAATTTTCCATGTTAATTTGATAGCTGTAGGTGCATTATGAGTAGAAATAAAAATTAAAAAAAGTTGTGGGTTACAACGTTTTACCTCGTCTGATTTCAAAAATCAATACTTTGAAGCCTATTTAATTTCTTCAGAAAGTTTTTTATTCATGAAAACAAAATCGTTTTTATTATTGAGAAGAATTCATGTATTCATTTCTGTGTTCATTGTAGTAAAAATGTTCAATAAAATTTTAAACTAAAATACATGAAAACTATAAACTTGAATTTAGATAGATTGAATTAATGAATTGATTAGAAATATTCCAACTCAATTACCACTTGTAGCGAATAATAATTGAGTTATTTAAGAAAATTTGGAACTATTAAAGAAACACAAAATTGTAAACATGAAAAATTAATGAAATTTGCAACAACAAAGTTTTTTTTACCTAAACTTCATCCTCTTCATCTGTCTCGTCCAGGCAGTCTTGAATGTCATTTTTTTTTTTGTAGAGCGGAATATTCACTATGGTAACGAGTCGGAATTACTCCTTTCACACACAAATTGTTCAGATCCTTAAACTTTGCAACAGAAATGGGTAGACGTTTGGAATACAGAGCTGCAGCTTCAAAACTTTTACCAGATCTCCTTCGTTTTTCATGGAATTTCAAATGAGCTGGCGTTTCTGTCTCATCAAAACTATTGTAAATTTAAAACACATTCGTATCCTTTTTTAATTTGAGTCTACAAATATCTCTGATTTTGATTCTTTGACCCTCTTCACTTTTTGTTTTTTCTTCAGGCAAAACTGATTCTTGGTACTCTTTCCTGTTCTGGAAGGAATTGTAAGTAAGAACATCAACATTATAAGGTCTTGGTGATATTCGGCTGTTTGTAATAAGGGTTGGCCATTCTGATGGGACCCAAACAACTTTGTTCCTATACCCTGTCTCAATGCAAGCATGCATTGAGTCCACAGGCATGTAAGTGTGCCCAGGGATTAGGTAATTCAGTGTAATTTGAGTTATACTGTTTGAATGTTTCAGAAAATGATGTAACATAGCCCACTGTCTATTCTTATTTTGACCTGGGCAGCTGTCACAGTAGAATGCTACCTCTTTGATTTTGCCCCTACCATCAGCTATCTGTAGATATTTGTAAATTGCACTGCAAATCTCATTTGAACCCCTTTTCCCATTGCTCTCTCCCCATACATAGCAAAATCCATCCTTTGTACCACTTTCATACAGGGTGAAGTTATACACAGCATATTTTCTTGAATAATACAATAGCATGTTCTTCTGCCCCAAAGGAGTATTTAGTACTTTCTGAAGGTCGAATGACACACACAAAAAAGTTTCATCTGTTTTAGCAAGTACTTGATCCTTCCCAAATGCTTCCTTGGAGAGTTCTTTTTCTAGCAGATGCTTTTCCTGATCGAGTTCAGCTGTATTGTCATCTCTATTTTTGAAAATTTCACATTTTAGACACTTATCTTTCTTAGGAACATGAATGCCAACATTTAAGTCCTTGTTGAAAATATTTCGGAAAACATCTTCTTTCACTGGATCAATTTTCTTTTCTTTACAATCAGCAATATAAATTCTGTATATATTTTCTAAGTTTTTGAAATCTGCTTGTAAATAAAGTTTATTTGAGCCCTGGCGGCAATAATGTGACGGCACTGCAGGAAGAGAATTTATGAATGCATCAACACTTTTTCTTTTTTCTATTGAAGTTTTATTTGGGGGCTCTTTCCTACCTCTCAAGTCTACTTTTGGTGTGTGTATTTCTGTTTTGTTATCAAATGAATATTGTAAAATTCTTTGACTGATGTTCAGGGTTTTAATTAAGAATTGTTGGCACACTTTTACTTTTTTTCTCCTTTGGGTAGATAATAATTGAATGACCGGCCTCTTCTACTATTGTCTTGAGAAGTATATACTCTTTTCTTTTCTGTTTCCTCCATGCATGATAACAAAAAACTCTTCTTATTTCCAAAATCTAATCCATAGTACAAATCAAAAATTTTTTGTCTCTCATGACCCAGGATCTCAGAACAATTGTTTTGACATTTCCCATGAGCACATGGGTCAGGTTGTACTTTTTTAGCTTGCATAATTTTATTTGTTTTGCTAATATAACTTTCACCAGTTTGTTTATTCTTCTTGGCAATATTAGCTTTGGACATGGTTGCTCTCCTTTTTTCCTTTCTTCACAAGGGGCATCTCCAAGTAATGGATTATCAACACTGGTTGCAATGTCATTTGTAGCAATAACTTCAAAAATATTGTTAGAATCGGATGTGTTACAAACTTCAACTTCACCACTAATAACTGGGCAGTCACCATCGAAAATTATTACATTGTCATTGTCAACCATTACACTGTCATTGTCGATTGAAGTATCAAGAGCATTCAAATTTACTGGTACACTGATGCTGGAAGATTCGTTTGTTGAGGTGCTTGCCTTAAACATTACTACATTGTCGTTGTCAATCATTTCACTATCATTGTCGATTGAAGTATCAAGAGCATTCAAATTAACAGGTACACTGGCGATGGAAGATTGTTTTGTTGAGCTGAGAGAACTTGCATCAAACATTACTACATTGTCATTGTCAATCATTACACTATCATTGTCGATTAAAGTATCAAGAGCATTCAAATTAACAGGTACACTGGCGATGGAAGATTGTTTTGTTGAGCTGAGAGAACTTGCATCAAACATTACTACATTGTCATTGTCAATCATTACACTATCATTGTCGATTAAAGTATCAAGAGCATTCAAGTTTACAGGTACACTGATGCTAGAATATTCGTTTGTTGAGGTGCTTGCCTTAAACATTACTACATTGTCGTTGTCAATCATTTCACTATCATTGTCGATTGAAGTATCAAGAGCATTCAAATTAACAGGTACACTGGTAATGGAAGATTGTTTTGTTGAGCTAAGAGTACTTGCATCAAACATTACTACATTGTCGTTGTCTCACTGCAAGTCCTTCTGCAACTACATCATCCTTCTCTGCTATTCCGTCTACAACTTCTGCTGCACATCCGATTGTATCTTCATCTTTCTATGATATTCCATCTACATCTTCCACTACTGCACAACTTTTCCCAACACTAATGAATGAAAGTGGTGTAGATTTGCATGACACAAGAGAAGTAACAGATGACAGTGAGCCTGTTGTGATGAATGTGGATGGTATAGATTATTTTGATTTACATGATGCAAGAGAAGTAACAGACAATAGTGTGCCTGCCGCAGTCAATAATCCAATTCAACATGAAGAAGAGCCAGCAGTGTCTACCCTAACCTTCCCTTCAAATAATGTGTGGGGTGATGTGGATGAAAATAGGATACCAAAATTCCAATTCAATCCTAATAACGTCGTTATTGGTATTAATCCTGATTTATACAATTTTATGATTGATGACAGCCCCAATGATTTTTTTAATCTCATGATTGATTACAGGATAATTGAGTTTCTTGTGAAAGAAAGAAACCGCTATGCACATACCAAACATGCTGCTTCAACAAAAAAGTTTGCTAGAATCAAGAAATGGATTGATACCAATGCAGCGGAAATGAGAAAATTTCTTGGAATTGTGATGTTTATGAGGCAGTTTAAAATGCCATCAATGAGATCATATTGGAGTCAGAAACAAATCTATAAGAATATCATCCCAGAAGTAATGAGCTCAACACGATTTGAGCTTCTATTATCTGTGTTTCATTGTTGGGACAATCAAAATCAAAATTTGGGTAATGGACTTTACAAAATACAATATCTTTTTGGACCTGTGTGTTGATAATTTCCAAAACTTTTACATTCCAGAAGAGGTGGTCTGTATTGATGAATCGATGGTGCCATTCAGAGGTCGTTTGATTTTCAGACAATACAACAAATCCAAACGGCATAAATACGGTATCAAAGTGTACAAATTGTGTTCAAAAGATTACTACACTACACAATACAAAGTTTATGCAGGCAAAGAGACAGTGAGGGAAAAAATGTAGCTGCTAAAACAGTCATGACCATTATGAAACCTTACATGGACTTTGGGCGAACATTAATAACAGATAACTGGTATTCAAGTGTTTAGCCCAGTCAATGAAGGTCCAAAAAAGCAGTTTCGATCCGAAAATTAAATAAAAGCTGAATTTCCCACCATCGATAGAACCCTCCCAGAGAGTCATTCTCCCAAAAGTCCCAAGAAATCCCCTTGGAGCTTTCCGCCCCAGCCCCCTAAAACATGAAAAATGCAGGTAAACACGGGAAATCAATTATCTCTGTAACCATTGATCAGAAACAGATCTATTATATGTCATTCGATTCGTTACATCATGGACAACAATATAAGTTATATTCATTTTTCCAATAAAATTAACAGTTTTATTGATAAAATAATATATAAGTAAAAATTTAGGGGGTTTGTGATTTGATTTTTTTGTTTTCTTCGATTAACTTCAAAACAAGTAGTTTTAAAGGAAAATGAGCCAAATAATTAATGTAGCCACTGTCATTGCAAATCCATTGATGTATATTGTTATGTATTTGCGATTCGATTTGACGCTGTGGAAGGGGAAACAGTCGACGCGGAACAGCGCGGCTGACTCTCTTAGGCATAGTAAACAGCAAACTGGAAATCAATTATCTCTGTAACCATTAATCGGAAAAAAATCTTTCATATGTCATTCGATTCGTTACATTATGGACTAAAATATTAGTCGTATTCATTTTCTCAATAAATCGAACAGTTTCCTTGATAAAAAAATATAATGTAAAAATTTAGGGTTTTTTCGATTTGATTTTTGTTTTCTCCGATTAACTTCAAAGCAAATAATCTAAAGAAAATTAGACAAATAATTAATGTAGCCACATTCATTGCGAATCCATTGATGTATATTGTTATTTATTTGCGATTCGATTTGACGCTGTGGAAGGGGAAACAGTCGACGCGGTACGGCGTGGCTGACTCTCTTCACCATAGTAAACAGTAAAAAACAGTAGTAGGCCTACTGCTTTCTAAGTTGCATCTTATTCACACTATGGCGCTCGAAACAATCAATTTTGTCTATTGTTTTGACATGCGATGAAACTAATTTTTCACATTTTGATTCTCTAAATTCTCTAAAATCATTTTGTTGTTATATATGTGCTAAATCATGCATTCTATGACAGACAAAGATATTGTTTGCAACCGATAAAATATTCATACTATTACATAATATAATACATATTTCAAATATGTGTGTATGATCATAATTCTATGCTAAAATTTATCATAAGTTATGAATGTCAAAAAGTGAGATAAATCATAGATTACAATAGTGTTAACAGTGGCAATTTCCTGAAAAATCATAGCGTGCAGTGTTTGCTGTTTTCTACAGTTAATATTCTCCAAGCCAGGTTGATAATATACCTTCAGTTGAGCCAAATATATATGACGGCTGAGGCATAAAAAAATTTATACATTGGGCTTGTTGAGTTGAAATTTTCTATGATTCTCTCTGTAAAGTAGCTTATCTTCCGTTCTTGCTAGTTGTTACCGTTCTTACTATTATTTAGACAGTCCAATATGAAAATTCAGTAGATTCTAAAGATGAAAGCCATGCAAACATACAAATTAAGGAAGAGTAAGCATGCATAAAAGGTAGGAAAATCATGAAAGTGTGTCATATTAATTTAACCACAAAGTACCCTACCGTATAAGATTAATTGAAAGATGATTCATCATCTTCTATTATTTTTGTTAACATATCGATTTTTCACCTCCACTCGCATCTTGTCATTCATTACACAAGGTTGGCAGAAGCTTTTCTTTATGTCGATTAATGTTGATTGAAATTGATTTTGATTAGGGCACCAAAAGAATAGATCATTTTCTATTTGAAGCATTCAAATTAAATCTATTGAACATGATTTCTTATGACTCAGCATTCACAGATTTAGTTGGGTGAAGCTATTTGAAAAATGTACCTGATTATCAATTTCATGGTTTTCATACCATTCTAGTTCATTGTGATCATTGAAGGGTTGAAGTGATGAGTTAGTTCAAGTGTACTAGAAACACAAGTATATTGTGCTTATAATGGGCTCTTCTTTATTTTCTATCGATGTTTTGCTCCAGTAGAGAAAATTTAAAATGTTGGTTTTACATCTCATAGGCTTTATAGATAATATAAATCAACGGTAATATAGATTTGATAAGTCCAGTATCGATGTTGATTTTCATTGTATCGCTTTGTATCAATGTTACTTGCACTGTTTGCAATTCATCACTATTCTCTCAAGAATTAGTTTTTTATGAATTTCATGATCTGAAAATTGAAATTCACATTGAAATTGAAAATTGACGTTCACATTCCACTGTTTTTTTTACAATAATTGTTACGTTAAAGAGTGAGGCAATTCAATCCATTTGGATGTAGAAGGAAATTACAGTGCGATTTGAACAGTGACTTTGAAATTCAGTTGCTCAATTCATTTCGGCTTGATACTATCATTTGTAATTAAAGTTGATCAGAAATATGCATTGTATATAATGTTTATATTTCAGTTTGACTAATCTTCTATCACAATCTCGCTTTCATTCATAAACATGATAATCCTAAATACGATGATTACCTTAAAGATTTAGCTTATCTTACGTCGAACAATATACAATACAAACAATTTACATTAATTTACTAATATGATGATCATTGGAATTTCTGCCTGTGATTGAGAAAAAGTCATTTTATGCGCCTTTAAATTCGTACCTAGAAAAAGTTGCATTATTGCTAGAAATTTTGTTATTTTTACTATTTATTATAGGTACTGTACATTGATTTTTGTGATTATAGAGATCAACTACTTTATTCTGAATCAGGATAAGGATAAATAGGGAAATTGTGTGATGGGGATAACATCCATAGTTACATAGCATCAATTCGAAAGCTCTGATAATAATGATTTGAACGGAACTGCGATCTGGCTTGGTATTGCCTCTTCATGTTCAGTGAGAATAGAAAGCTTCAGAGTAATTCGTTCTCACTATATGTGATAATATTGGTGATATTTGGTAACATTTGTTAATATTTGAACCGAATGTGCAACAGATTAATCTACTTTCAGCTTGAAAATTTTCAACTTATCAGGAGTACAGTGTTATCATATAGAATCTCAGGTAGGCCCACCCTTTTTTTTTGTTCACGTGATCTGATGATATTCATTCCATTATCAAGTATTTAAATTATAAAGAGTGATGAAACAAGATAAAACACAAGAAAAGCTACGAAAAGAAATTTTGAATCTTCATTTTTCACAAAATAAGGATAAGATGAAGGAGTCGGACACATAATATATCATGAAACTTCGTTGAAAAACATCAATATCTGAAACTAGAGTTATAAAATTGTGTTACCTCTGACTCGTATGAAGAAGGCAAACTTCAAATTAATATAATAAATTCTGTGAGCAAACAACGAAATCCTGATTTTTATCATGAGCATGGTTAAATCAAGAAAATTGTAATATTTTCTTAGAGTATTGAAAAGTGGAAATCTATATACAGCACATGTCAAAACAATAGACAAAATTAATTGTTTCGAGCGCCATAGTGTAAATGAGATGCAATGTAGACAGCAGTATTATACTGTATACTATGGTGAAGGGAGTCAGCCGCGTCGGATGTTTCACCTTCCACAACGTCAACTTGAATCGCAAATACATAACAATATACATCAATGGATTCGCAATGGATGTGGCTACAATAATTATCCTTCACATTGTTCTTTAAAATTACTTGCTTCGAAGTTAATCGGAGAAAACAAAAAAATCAAATCGAAAAACCCCTAAATTTTTACATTATATTTTTTTTATCAAGGAAACTGTTCGATTTATTGAGGAAATGAATACGACTAATATTGTAGTCCTTAATTCAACGAATCGAATGACATATGATAGATTTTTTTCCGATGTATGGTTACAAAGATAATTGATTTCCAGTTTGCTGTTTACTATGGCTAAGAGAGTCAGCCGCGCCGTTCCGCGTAGACTGTTTCCCCTACCACGACGTCAAATCGAATCGCAAATACATAACAATGTACATCAATGGATTTGCAATGAGAGTGGCTACATTAATTATTCGGCTCATTTTTCTTTAAAATTACTTGCTTTGAAGTTAATCGAAGAAAACAAAAAAATCAAATCGCGAACCCCCTAAATCTTTACATATATATTATTTTATCAAGAAAACTGTTAATTTTATTGGAAAAATGAATATAACTAATATTGTAGTCCATAGTGTAAGGAATCAAATGGCATATGATAGAACTGTTTCCGATCAATGGGTACAGAGATAATTGATTTCCCGTGATTACCTGCATTTTTCAACTTTGAGGGTGGCTAGGGGGGAAAGCTCCGGGGGGATTTCTTGGGACTTTTGGGAGATTGACCCTCTGGGAGGGTTCTATCGATGGTAAAAGATTCAGCTTTTATTTAATTTTCGGATCGAAAAAACCTTTATTGACTGGGCTAGTTGGCTTGGTGGAGAAACTAAATCAAAGAAGTACTCATCTAGTGGGAACACTGAACTCTAATCGGTCAAACAACCCTGAAACTGTAATACAGAAAAAAATGAATGTATGTGAGACATATTCCCAGCAAAATGAAGCAGTAGTAGTTGTATCAGAATGGAAAGCAAAGAGGAAGAAAACTGCTGTGGATTTAATGATGATATCGACAAGACATACTGATGAGATGGTTCAAGCCAAGAGAAGAAGAGGAGAATTTGTAATGAAACCAGAGGTGGTAGTTTTTTATAATAAAGAAAAGTCATATATCGACAGAGCAGATCAAATGGCTGCCTACTCCAGTTCTTTGTGGCGGTCTCTAAAGTGGTACCGGAAAATAGCATTTGACATCCTCATTGGTACGGCAGTTGTGAATGCTTATTCCCTGTATAGAGATGTTACAAATAACCGCACCAATTTGACAATCACAGAATTCAAGGCAGAAATTATCTCATCATTACTTAACATCCAACCGAAAGTTGAAACTCCAGTAAATACAGTTCATGAACTTGTGAAAGACACAAGACGGAAACGTTGCACACCATGTTATTCACGGTACACAAGAGATGGTGGACGACAAGTTGCTCAAAAGAAAACTAAAAAAAAATCAAAAGCATTTGCAGAAAGTGTGGAAAACATATGTGCTTGAGGTGTTTTATGGATAAGCACAATGTGAATTGAAGACTTCAATATGAATAGTGGACTTTGAAGGTATGGAGTGTTGTGTCAGTAATTTCATATTTTGCATTAGGAACCATTATTACCATTATTATTCAAGTTATTATAATTATTATCAACATTTTTTTCATTCTTCATTATCTTACTAAATAAAATTACTAAATTGAAATGCCCAATTGTGTTTATAGGTAAGAGTAGAATTATAGCTAATTTCATATTTTTCATCACCATTTTATTCATTTTTCATTATCTTACTTCATAAAATTACTAGATTGAAATGCCCAATTGTGTTTATAGGTAAGAGTAGAATTGTACCGTAAAACGGGGTGAATAGCAACTGGTGGGTGAATAGCAACAAAACCTGGGAAAAACTTTTATTCACTCACAGTTCATGAATTAACCAATAGAATTCAGTTTTTTCAAGTTTAAAATGCTGCCTAGTCTGTTGGTAATGGATTCCAGCCAGTGTTGCCATCTAAAATGTGATATAGAAGGCATTAAAAATAATATAATGAGACCAAAATTTTATATGCTCCAAAACTTCACCTGCTCTGAAAATTTCTATGGATTAAGATTATCTATGTCATTTTTTTATAACACCCATTTATGCCACAAATTTGAGTTTTTTAATCAAGTAGGTATCTTAATTCTCGATTTTTTAATAATCATTTCTTTATCACAATCGCAATGGCACTGGCAAGTGGGGTGAATAGCAACACTACAGTTTCGGTTTTGATTTGGAGGTTATGTTAGAAGTGAGGTGATTTCGAGTATTTTTTATCACAATTTTCATGTTAAAATTAATTTTTTTTAAATATTACAGTTGAGTTAAGATGCCGCGTACATATAAACCAGTCCCGGGAACAAAAACTTGCAGAAAATTTGATGAAAAAGTTATTTCTACTGCAATTCATGAGATTGAAGGTGGTAAAAGTTACAGGGATGTAGGAAAAAAGTATAATATAGATCATACTGTTTTATATAAGTACCATAAGAAAATAAAAAACAAAGAGACAATCAAAGCCAAAGGTGGCCAAACTGTTCTGACTACTTCAGAGGAAAATATAATAGTTCCTCGTTTGGTTCAGTGTGCAGAATGGGGATACCCTATGGACTCGTATGACATCAGACTCATAGTGAAGTGTTATCTAGACAGTGCGGGTAGATGAGTCCCAAAATTTCGGGATAACATGCCTAGTAGAGACGACTTTCTCCACAGTTTCCTACAGAGACATGCAGACAAAATATCTGAACGATTTTGTCAGAATATAAAACGTGCACGGACTCCAAAAATCATAGACAATTATTTTGATGTACTTGAACAAACTTTGAGAGGTGTGAATCCATCAAACATTGTTAATTAAGACGAAACGAATTTAGCAGATGACCCTGGCCGTACAAAAATCATTGCAAAATGAGGGATGAAATATCCAGAGAGAGTTATCAACAGTAGCAAGAGTGCAACGTCTGTAATGTTTGCAGCTTCAGGAGATGGTGAGTTGTTACCCCCTTATGTTGTTTATAAATCGAAACATTTGTGTGATACGTGGACCACTGGGGGACCTAAGGGCACGCATTACAATAGGACACCTTCAGGATGGCTTGATAGCATAACGTTCTTAGACTGACTAAAAACTACTGCCGTACCAATTTAAAAAAAAAGGATGGGGAAAAATACTTATTGGCGACAATCTCTCATCACACCTTTTAGTTGAAGCTGTGAAAATTTGTAAGGAACATGATATTTCATTTGTTTTTCTGCCTGGAAATTCTATCCATCTCACACAGCCACTGGACGTCGCTTTTCTTGCCCCATTGAAACATGCTTGGAGAGAAATTTTATTGAAGTGGAAGAAAGGCCCTGGTCGCACTGAATCAACAATTCCAAAATCATCTTTTCCACCATTATTGAAAACTTTGATTGAAAGCATAGATTTATCTTCCAAAAACAACATTGAATCCGGATTCATGAAATGTGGAATCATTCCTGTTGATCGTAAGAAAATTTTGGATTGTCTACCCAAAGATGATAAAGAAGAAGACAACACTACCACAGATGCAATCACCAATTCATTTATCGACTTTGACAATGATGCAGATGGTGATGATGAAGTTAGTGACAACATTGGTGAAATTGAACATGAATCTTCACATGAATTTCTTGAGGATGAGAGTGATCCTTCAGTCCCCAATAGTTTGGCAGCTTCTACATCAATTATTAAAGAAAACTTTGTGTACAGGAACAATAAAAAATTTACAAATATAGAAACAGTGAAAAAAGAAGATTTAAAAAATGGAATGTGGCTCCTTGTTAGTTTTTTCAGCCAAACTTATAGGGTGTGTAATGCCGAAAAACTTGAAGCATCTTTCCTGAGACAAAAAAGAAGTGTCCATGGTAAAGAGAGAATTGGGGAAGCAAATTTTGTTTTCCCAGACATTGAAGACATTTATGGGTTTGAGTTCTCTCAAGTCATAGGAAAAGTGAAATCACCTGAAATTGGACGTAGGGGAATTTTTAAATTAAAAGTGGATCCAAATGAGTGGTGAAATTTCCAATTTCCATTCCCAATATTTTATTTACATCTCCAATATTTTTATCCAAAAACATTAATTTCTTATTATTTAGTTGCCTAAAAAATTATCAAGTATTTCCTACATTTCAAATATTTTTCACATATAAAAACATTATTTATTTCACTCTATTTATTGGAAAACATTAAAATAATACATAATATGAGTTTTTTATTACAAATGAAGTGTTTGTATTCACCCCAGGCATGTTCCTAAATTGATTTATAATGGTAAAACATATGGTGTTGCTATTCACCCCAACCCAAGGGTGAATAGCAACAGACTAGTTATTTCACTTTTTTCATAATTCAAATTTTATTACATGACTATTCATGCAGATATTGAATCTACAGCATCAGATTAAACTATTATCACACTTTAAATCTTTCCAACTATTATTATTCTCTAGTTACATGGGCTAGCTAATTTCATATTTTTTATAAATTTCTAATTAAATAGATTTTGAGGAGTGAAAATAAAAATAGAAGAATACAAAATTTTGGACATTGTTTTCTCTTGGGTTATGAGGGTCATAAATGGACTCTGCATTTTTTTCATCTTTCTGATTGTTTTTTAATACTTTTTATGGAATAAATCATTATTAAAGTTCTATTTATGAGTATAATCATGAATTTACATTGTAACCCATTTGAATGAAAGAAGTTGAGGGGCTGAAGTGACCCTCAAAACCGCGAACGTGTTAAAAAGTGTGAACTCATTTGTGAATATTGGCGCTTGAATTCCATATTAACAGATTGACTGCCAAGCCAAATTACGATATTTGGTTCATTCTGCTATGTGTCCTAATATCGGGTCACACTTGAACCTGTCAATACTGCTGTGTGTCCTATTCTTGGGTCACAGGCCAGCTGATATATTCTTCCATGTGTCTCATTTGAGGGGTATAGGATCAAAGGTGGCTATCTCCAATTTTTTCATAATTTGAGTTATACATATCAAATTAAACAGAGAAACATGGCGGATATGATGAATGTACTGTTAAGAATCAAAAACGGCTATAAAGTTAAGAAAATGGAGTATGAATATTTGTTTTAGAATCAAAACCGGCAATAAATTTCACAGCTTAGTTTCAAAAGCAGCAATGTCCATTTCCACCAATGAAATGTCCCTATTCTGGTCACGTGGTCTCGAGTAACACATGTTCTTGTTGAGGTTATGTATGGTTTTTAAAGAAAGCAAACGTGAGTAGTTCTGGTTTGAGTTGATTTGAATAATTGTTTATTATAAGATTCATTAACTTATTCAGTTTGAATATTTTGTATAAAAACTTGAGATGGATTTCAATGTGACATCAGTGACCCCCACAAAAGCACAAAAGCGAGTTGTGCAAAAGGACAAGTGGAAATCTATTGTTGCCAATCTATTGTTGCCAAAACATTAAGGTAGGTTTGGTTGTGGATAGATGTTTATGTTTTAGGTTTATGTTTATAAATTATTCCATACAGGCATTACAGGAAAATGTGATATTCATAAGCCATTTTAATAACTGTCCGGGATTCTCACTCAATTGATTCAAGACTGAAAATAATCAATCCAGCAAAGTACATTTTTGTTGTTCCAGATACTCTTCAAAAGGCATGCCCGAATACCCTACTTGTGGACACAAAACGAAATCATTGAAATGTGCTACCTTGCGTATGAAGGACCTTAAAATTTTTCATAAATGCTTTTTTAATACTAAAAGTAAAATATCACAGGACTCTTTTATATTAAAACACATAACCACAACGAATTGTAAAAGAAGTCGTCCATCAAACAACTCAAGAAAGCCTAAGGAAACCACTGTGAAGTGCTTCATTCGATCACAGACCAATGAAATGATGCCTGTTTGTAAAAATTCATTCATGAAAATTCTAGGGATTACTAGAAACACAGGATTTCTTATGTCTCTGAGGAATTCAGAAAGACTGGTGTGTCGCCAAAGGAAAAGCGAGGTGGTGACCGTAAAAGTAATAAGATGAGACCCAAGAGGATGGCTGTTGAGCAATTTTTGAATAAATTAAAATGTGTTGAATCACATTATTGCCGATTTGCAAGTAGTGCACGAAGATATCTCCCATCAAATCTCAATATAACTAAACTATTCAAAATGTATGATGGTCAAGCTAGTGCAGGAGATAGGGTTAAATCCTGGCTCTTCAGAGATGTTTTCATTAAGCGATATAATCTTGGTTTTGGCAGTCCACGTTCTGACACATGTTAAACTTGCAGTCAATTTCATGAGAAAATAAAGCAAGAAAGTGATTCTTTGGTCAAGGCAAATCTAATGGCATTGAAAAGGGTGCACAAGCTAAAAGCTAAAGCTTTTTATGCTATCGTTAGAGAAAAACGAGACAACCTCATGGCATTTTCATTTGAAAGTACCGGACCAGAGTGCATACTACAGCTGCCAATTGTACATTTATAATTTCACAATCATGAAGTGTTCATCCAAAACCCCACTCACAAGTGACAATGTTTTCTGTTTTACTTGGACTGAGGATGAGTATAAAAAGGGTTCCAATGAAGTTGCGTCGGCTGTTTACAACGTTCTTGTGTCTTCGGTTTATGAGCCTACTATTGAGACTGTGCGGTTAGTAGCTGATAGATGCTCTGGACAAAATAAGAACTCTTCAGTAATTGCCATGTGTCATCGCTGGCTATGCACTGCTCCAATGCATATTAAATACTTAGAAATAGTTTTCCCTGTTGTTGGGCACTCTTTTCTTCCAAGTGACCGAGTGTTTGGGAATATTGAAAAATATATTAAAAAAATAGAAGTTATTGCAAGTCCTGAAGAGTATCACAAGATATTTTCTGAGCATGGAAAAGTGATTAATATTGGGGCAGGTGAGTGTGACATTTTTGATTGGAAAGAGCAAGCTGCTCTAAATTTGAAAGTCACTTCCTCCTGGCATTTTAAGATAAAAGCATGCAAGAGGTTTTTTCTGTCGAGGAATAATTCCGGTAGGGTATTAATTAAAGGTGATTTGAGTTATCGAAGTAGTTTAGGTGATTATAAAAGTATTCTAGAAGGAAATAGGAGTGTTTTGCAAATTAATCCTTCGGTGATTGAAAAGGGTGTTCCAGTAAAGCCAGCCAAGCTTTATTATGTTAACAAACTGTTGGCGGCTCATTTTGGGCCACAGTGAAGGGACAGAGATGATCTATTCTACTTCAAGAGGAACATCCCTGAAACTATTGCTCCTGGGGATGACATTGATGAAGAAATTGATGGGCTTCAAGAAGGATGTGAGGTCCAAGAGGAACAGACAGATGATTTGATGGTCTAAAACCTGCATTTTTAAATTATGATGTTTTTATTAAATATTTTTATTCTTATCAACATAATCAATTATAATTTTATTTGTTCTATTGAAATTATAACCAGTCCTGATTTAAACATGATTCAGTTTATTATTTTATAAACATATCATTATCATTAAAATAAAATAACTTATTCCTAGATGATGATGAAGTTGAGTGAGAATCAAATCCGGAAATAATAATTACATTTAGAAACAAATGTGGCAATCTCCATCTTTTAGTAACAAAAGTGGCAATCTCCAACCTATTTTGTTGAAAATAAAAATATCTAGCATATCAACAATTATAATTTTTTGTCATCATTAAATTTGTATTTTATTTTATTTTTTAAGATTGAACACAACTATTTTGGATTATTTTTTACTATTCATTCAGTTTTCCATCAATATCTCGAAATCAACTGAAGTGGTTCATGACTTGCATAATGATTCAGATTATAATTATCAATCAAGTTTTGAAGTTAGCAGTGAGAAAAATTGATCGGATAAATAATTATTTGAGAATAAATAATTAGACCTGTTATTTTACATATCAAACATGTAATTATGTTAATATTATTTTCGCCACACTTGGATGTAATGAGCTGGTTTACGTGCATCATATGGAGGCCGAAAGTGATTGTTTTCCGACCAGGCCGGTAAAACTTTACGGCCCTTGGGCTGTAAAATGACCTTGAATAACAGCTGATCGTGTCCGATCTCACAAAAATCATAGAGAGATAATCTCATAACGACTGTAATAATCTATATAATTATGTATCGTGAATCGCGGTATTATGTCTATAATATATTTTATAAATTACTGTTTCATAATTTGATATTTATTATTGTGTTTTTGATATCAAACAATAGAATACGATGATATCTCTATAGCCTCAACAATATAATGTTTGCTGCATTATCCATTGTCAGAAAGGTACGTATCGCAAGTATTTAAAAGTGAAGAATCGAATTTGAAATCAAAGTACAATAATTGTATCAATATTTAAAAGTGAGGTAGAGTAATAATTGTTTCTTTTTTATTATCGAATTCCACTTCTTAATGCAATACAATCAACAATAATAATAAGAAAATACAGCAGAGATCTGAAGTTTAAGGTAAGCCTAGGCCTACTGGTGAAACTCAGCCTTGACTGAAAAATACCTAGTAATTTTTCGGTAATTCATTATTAAAACTTTTAGATAATTTTTCTTCAATATTAAACCATATAGAGAAAACATTAGGCCCACTCAAGATTGAATCTTCGAATGTTTTCTCTATGATTTAACTATTTTCAGAGCAATATTTTGTTGTGAAAATGCCGGCAAACCGGCTTCAAATTCTATACACTATATTATAGTAGCCTACATACGTTACCTGACTTAATTCAGAGTGAAAATTTTATTGTGAGACAGATAATAATATTAATTTTAATAATATAAGTCATGAGCCAAAGTCTGTTGTAGGCCTACGCTTTTTAGGAGTGAAGTAAACTTTTTTAGAAGTCTAGTATTACGTGTAAGTGTTATCAGTCAGGCCCATACGTTCAACAATACTCAATGGCCGAGAGTGTAAAGGCGTAATACATCAGAACTCAAAGCTGAATAACAAGCATGATCTAGGTTCGAATCTCGGTCAATGACAATTTTTTTGTCGATGAATTTCGACTTTTATTAGCTATTTTCTATATTAGTTACCGTAATTTAAATTTCAATCAATTTTTTAGATATGTTTTGAGACAAAACTGTGAAATATGCAATTATATTAATTTTTTCATCACATTATTTCAAAATAGTAATGAAAATTCTATTTATCCATCTATCCATGAGATATTGCACCGGCGCAAAGCGCGAGCTATAAAAATTCAAACAATTATTCGAAATATCAATAGTAAAAAATATGGTCACTATTGTATATTTTAATCAGTAATATTAATATGGTCAATATTATTAATCATAATATTGAAATTAATTGACAGTAAAAGTTGTCATAACCAAGATTCAAACTATCAAAATAGGCTGTTTGAATTTCATTTATTTTTCAATTTCTTTTATATTGGGAAGTTTTTTTCTTGGTGTGGCGAAAAATAGCGTTCGCAACACGGGCAAAAATGTTTTTCCGGCTCTCGAACGCTTCAAGTTCTCGACTTCGTCTCGAACTTGAAACCGCGATCTCGAGCCGGAAAACGTACATTTTCGACCCTAGGTGCGAAATATACTATTGTAATACAGTATAGCAAAATGTGTAAAATTCTCACTTTGTTAGGTTGGTATCTTGATATACTGTTGTTAGCGAAATAAATCATTTGGTCTTGTTATTGTGAGGTTAAACAGTTCTATAACAGTTCCGTAACACGTTTGTGGTTGTTTTGTAATTTTGCAAGTTTATACTATGATTCAGTAGTTAGATAGACTATGATTAGATTATAATATTAGTTTTTATTTGTTATGTAACCTAATAATATTATTCCACTACAATGAATCGCGAAGTCTTGAGTGTTTCTGAAATAAAGTCAATGCTTGATTCAGACCTCAGCTCAGATGACAATGGTGCTCTTGACGACTCGGATAATGACCCAAATTTTATTTTGAGTGATGAGAAATCTTCCAGTGATGATGAGAATGAACAGAACAATCAAGTGAATATAAATAATCCAGTGAATAACTTGAACTTCAATGATGTTAATAACTTGAGCTGGGATGATGACAACAAGATTTACAATCACTATGACTTCAATCCTCAGGGTGAAACTGTAGGTGTAAACTCAGATTTGATAGATACATTGACTGATGGTTCTCCAATTGACTTTTTTATTATTTTTAGACAATGATGTTGTTAATCTAATCGTGACTGAGACCAATCGTTATGCAAATCAGAAGAAAGACAATGAAAATAACTCGACACATTCTCGCATCAGCAAGTGGGTGGATACAACTCCTGATGAGATTAAACGTTTTTTGGGAGTCTGCATGTGGATGAGCTTAGTGCAAAAACCTACAATTGGTGATTATTGGCGCAATGATGAATTATATGTAAGTGAAATCCCAGAAATTATCAGTCGCAACAGATTCGAATTGCTCTTAAGTAATTTGCATTTTGCAAACAATGATGACATTCCAACAAGTAGGCTCCACAAAATACAACCATTAGTTGATATGTTGGTCTTAAAATTTAAGCAATGGCTGATTCCTGAGGAACAATTATGTATTGATGAATCAATGGTGCAATTTCTTGGTCGCTTGTCTTTTTGACAGTATATAAAAGGAAAAAGACATAAATATGGAATTAAATTATTCAAGATATGCGCTTCACCTGGCTACACATTGGCTATAAAGATCTACGCTGGCAAGGAAGGAAATAATATAAAAGAATCTGTTTCCTCCAAAGTTGTTCTAGAACTCATGGAAGACTATTTGAATACTGGGAGGACACTTTATACCGACAATTGGTCACACGTCCCTGGATTTAGCTCATAAACTGAATGAAAGATTCACTCATTTAGTTGGAACTTTGCAGATGAACAGGAAGGGGAATCCAACACAAGTAGTAAAAATACCTAGTAGTACCTAAAATACCTTACTAGTAGTAGTAGTAGTAAAGAAATTGAAGAGAGGAGAAGAGCACATCAAATGTAATGGTGATGAAGTGGAAAGACAAAAGGGACATCATAATGCTCAGTACAAGAGGAGGTTCAGCCTTTGAGGAAAAAAATGAAAAACTTAAGCCTGGAGTTATCTATGAGTACAACAGTGGTAAGTCGTTCATTAATGTGTCAGATCAACTTGGGTCCTACAATTCTTCACTAAGACGTTCTAAAAAGTGGTACAGGAAGATTGCTTTTGAATTATTATTGAATGTGAGTGTTGTGAATTCTGCAATTCTTTATTCGAGTCACAGGTATCAAACTAAAAATAACAAACTTTCGTGAATGTATAATTCGTTCTTTGTTGTATGAGCCTGTGGTCCAAGCCAGAGATTTTAATACAATCCAAGTTAAACATGAACTGGAAAAATGTTCAAGAAGCAGATGTGTAATGAGCTATAGAAAAATGTCCAAAGAAAAAGGGCGTAAATTTGCATCTATACATCATACATGCAAAAAAAGTGAACACTCAATGCTCAATTTGCCTGAAACGTTTATGTAATACCTGTTTTTTCAAACCCACACAGCAAAAGGGAAAGTTTCTTACTGAATCCCTTGTGAGTTGTAAAGAATCACATTAGATGTAATTTGTATTTCTTATTTGGAGTAATACATATTTTTTACAAAATAGACTCAGTACTTATTTATAACAAGACTTGCCAATTCTGCTAAGTGACCCAATTATGGGACACACATGAAATTGACTCATAATAGCTTAAATATATTTGGAAACAACCCATAAATACTCTATATAACCTGTATATTGAAGGAAACCTTGATTAACATGTCAGCAGAATTGACTGGATTTATTTGATTTGATTCAGCAGGATCATACAGTTACGTGTGACCCTATTTTGGGACACATGGCAGTCAACCTGTGGACTGGTGGCGAAGTTGGATAAGGCATAGACATGTGTATCAAGGCTTCAACTGTCCAAGGTTCATTCCCGACAAAGGTTTTTTACATTTGATAATACTGTTTCTTCTTTCTTGTAATTCAAAAATATATAGGTAATGAAAAATTAATTACTGTTTTTGGAATTGACTGAATAAATTAGTCAATTTCACGTTGACTGCCATGTGACCCATTTTCGTGTCACACTTTACTTTGCCCACAAGCCATGTGACTCTTTATTGTGTCACAGGACATTCCACTGTTACAGGCCATGTGACATGTAAACGAGTCACTCTACAATGCTTTTCTCCATATAGACTGATAGACATGGCCTCAGAGTACTGCTCAGTACTCTTAGCATTTTTCTGTCAGCCTTCATAATAGTAAAAAAGCAAAATAATTGAGTGATATAATCTATTCAAATTTTATCTCATCAAATACTCATTTCTTACAATTTTTGAGTGAATTACATGCGTGAATCATCTGTTTTTATGATTGAGTAGTTGTTTATGCGAATGAGATCAACTAGGCAGTGGTATTTGTGCTCTGAAATTGATTTTGAGGTTATGATAGTGTTTGTCTTGTCTCGATGTTGCTTACAAATTTGATCTGTGCTTACAAATTTCTATGCTTACAAATTTGATCTGTGCTTACAAATTTCTATGCAAATATTATTTTATGAACTGTTGTAAATAGTGTTTTGTACAGTATAGTTTTAATTTTGTCCTATATAATGGAACATCTAACAGAGGAAGAACTTTATAATATATTGAATGGTGACAGTGATAATGAACTTTTAGAAGACCAAGCTAGTGATGACGATGCTGATCCCAATTATGAATTGGAAAGTGAAAACGAAGAGGAGCAAGAGAACAATGGAATAAGGGAAGTGGAACAAATTGCAAATCCTGGCGAATATACTTGGAGGCCTGTTGGTGAGTTGAATGAACTTACTCAATTACATTTCAACCCCAGAGCAGATGTTGTTGGAGTGAACCCTGATATCCTAGAAACAATGATTGATGCCAATCCAATAGACTTCTTAGAACTTTTGTGACAGAGGATGTGATTAATTATTTAGTTATAGAAACCAATAGATACGCAAATCAACGATTAGCTAATACCCGTTTGTCAGCTGGAGCAAGAATGAACAAGTGGGTGAACACAACAGTAAAAGAAATGAAGCTTTTTCTTGGTATGATTATATATATGGGAATTCTTGTACTGCCAACAGTTGCCCACTATTGGAGGAAATCTAGTATTTTCACCAGTGTGCTGCCAAAATATATGTCTAGGAATAGGTTTGAACTCCTTCTCTCAAACTTTCACTGTGCCAACAACGAAGAAGCTCCTGTTCCAATCAACCGCCTGCACAAAATTCAAAGTCTTGTTGACATGTTGGTTGAAAATTTCCAACTTGTTGTCAATCCAGGGGAAGATATGTGCATTGATGAAAGTATCATCCCATTTCGTGGACGTTTGGTTTTTCGACAATACGTAAAAAATAAAACCCATCCATATGGAATAAAAATATTCAAAATGTGCGTGAAAGACTGCTACACTGTATCTTACAAGATATATGCTGGACGCGAAGCCACTCCAAATACAGATGTTGCCACAAAAGTTGTTCTAGAACTAGTTGAACAATATTTGAATATGGGAAGAACTCTCTACGTGGACAATTGGTACACCAGTGTACGTCTTGCTGATGCCCTATTGCAAAAAAACACACATCTTGTTGGAACGCTACGCAAAAATAGGAAATTCAATCCACCCAATGTTGTGAATAAATCATTACGAAGAGGAGAAAATACAGCCCAAAAGAACAACAAAACATTGTTATATTGAAGTGGAAGGACAGGCGCGATGTGTTGATGCTCTCTACTAACATGTAGATAACATGCAGACTGTTGAGAAGAGGGGAAGGGAAGTCACAAAGCCTGCAGCAGTCTTCGATTACAACAAGGGGAAGTCTTTTATCGATTTGAGTGACCAGATGGGGGCTTATTCTGGGTGCCTAAGACGGGGAGTCAAATGGTATAGAAAAATAGCTTTTGATCTTATGTTGAGCACTGCAGTGGTGAATGCATTATCTGTATACAAAACAGTAACAGGTAGAATAATTTCAATTACTGAATTCAAAGAATCCATCTGCAACAATTGGTTTGAATCATCTAAAGACTTGCCACAAGCTGAACCACCAATCGGTACAGAACACAAACTTGAAAAAACTACGAGAGGCCGCTGCAAGTATTGCTACAGAAAGATTGCAAAGACTTTGGGCCGCAAACAGGCTATCAACTTAAACTTGACTGCGCCAGAACACGGGTACGCGCCACCTTAGTCCTCCGACACACCCAGAACAGCCAGACAGGAGTGGACAGCGACTATCTCATCCATCGACACCGTACGCCAGCGACCCTCTCTCACATTCAACCATCAACCTTCCAGTACGATGCTACATTAACCATATTATACAATCCTACTCAGTGGATTGGGGGAATTCACAATATTACAAGCAAGAGTTGATAGTAATGAATATTATTGACACAAAAAAATTTACAAATCTAGGCATGGGAAAGTCAAATTCAAGATAGGTTGAAGATAATATGTCTGAAGCATTGTATGAAATAATAACAAAACCCTGTGGGGTTTTGAAGAAAGGCAGCATTAGCACACAACCGGGTGAGAGAGAGAGGAGAGAGAAAGAGAGAATGAGTGAGAGTGTATGTGTGTGTGTGTGAGACAGAGAGAGAGTGATAGAAAGGCGCAGGAGTGATAGAGAGAGGGTGAGTGAGAGAGAGAGATAGAGAATGAGAGAGTAATTAATATAACTAAATAAGGTTGAGATAAGAGACAATGTCACGCAGGAGTATTGTCTGATGGTGGTCACACACACACTTCTACAGTCACACTAAGTTATAAACAGAATTTTTCCAAGAAAGCACAGTCTGTGCCAAAATTCAAACCAGTTTATTTCCTAGCTTTTCTGCCAGCTTACCTGACATAAGCGACAAAAGCTGATAGCGACAACCAGAGACTGTTTTCCAGGTAGAGAAATTAGTCACGGACTCGGCCCGCCAAAACAAGACACTTCTTTTTCAGCACAAGAACGACAAAAGTGCCACCGCCAAAACAAGACTAAATTTCAGTGCTAGGATGGATGTGTCTGACTTTGACGGTGGTGTATACTGACATCGCCCCCCAGAAAACCACACACAGCCGACAACCAACATCAATCGCAGAGGGCAGCACCATGCAGTAACTGCTCGAACGCGCGAAGATTCAAATGGCCACAACAGTAGTCTTGAACAGGTCAGCGAAGTCCAGAAAATCCACATGGGTTAGCACAATCACTTTGAACTACCTCTTCTTACACACGCTCCTAACCTACTGATACCAGTCATGAGGGTGTGAGATCAGTATTTGTAATTTCTTATTTTGTTTCTCAATGAGACTGTGGTCCACGTTGCACTCCAAGTGGCTCTGTCCACTGACCATAAAACTTATTGTCAATGGTTTCTATAAGCGTATTCTGCTGCGTAAGGTATAGAAACATAGCACTCGCATGTAAGTTCCTATTTTGTCTCCAGCAGGAATCCGAATAGAGAGTCAAATTTTTCACTGATTTCTGGCATGACTGAAATCTCATGAAACTAGCAAGTAGCAATCTGGAAAAATGCACAAGCTGATTCAAGTAGAAGGTGCTATATATTCTATTTACAGCAGCTTCTACCCACTCCTTTTCTCAACACATCATTATCTTTCTACAAGAGACAGCTGTGGACATACAATGTTAGTCGATAACACATCAGATGGTGAAGTCAACTGTTTTATGTGGCATGAAGCAGAGGGTGCAAGAGGGGCCAACCAGATTGCTACTTGCTAGTTTCATGAGATTTCAGTCATGCCAGAAATCAGTGAAAAATTTGACTCTCTATTCGGATTCCTGCTGGAGACAAAATAGGAACTTACATGCGAGTGCTATGTTTCTATACCTTATGCAGCAGAATACGCATATAGAAACCATTGACAATAAGTTTATGGTCAGTGGACAGAGCCACTTGGAGTGCAACGTGGACCACAGTCTCATTGAGAAACAAAATAAGAAATTACAAATACTGATCTCACACCCTCATGACTGGTATCAGTAGGTTAGGAGCGTGTGTAAGAAGAGGTAGTTCAAAGTGATTGTGCTAACCCATGTGGATTTTCTGGACTTCGCTGACCTGTTCAAGACTACTGTTGTGGCCATTTGAATCTTCGCGCGTTCGAGCAGTTACTGCATGGTGCTGCCCTCTGCGATTGATGTTGGTTGTCGGCTGTGTGTGGTTTTCTGGGGGGCGATGTCAGTATACACCACCGTCAAAGTCAGACACATCCATCCTAGCACTGAAATTTAGTCTTGTTTTGGCGGTGGCTACTTTTGTCGTTCTTGTGCTGAAAAAGAAGTGTCTTGTTTTGGCGGGCCGAGTCCGTGACTAATTTCTCTACCTGGAAAACAGTCTCTGGTTGTCGCTATCAGCTTTTGTCGCTTATGTCAGGTAAGCTGGCAGAAAAGCTAGGAAATAAACTGGTTTGAATTTTGGCACAGACTGTACTTTCTTGGAAAAATTCTGTTTATAACTTAGTGTGACTGTAGAAGTGTGTGTGTGACCACCATCAGACAATACTCCTGCGTGACATTGTCTCTTATCTCAACCTTATTTAGTTATATTACTTACTCTCTCATTCTCTATCTCTCTCTCTCTCACTCACCCTCTCTCTATCACTCCTGCGCCTTTCTATCACTCTCTCTCTGTCTCACACACACACACATACACTCTCACTCATTCTCTCTTTCTCTCTCCTCTCTCTCTCTCTCACCCGGTTGTGTGCTAATGCTCTCCTTTCTTCAAAACCCCACAGGGTTTTGTTATTATTTCATACAATGCTTCAGACATATTATCTTCAACCTATCTTGAATTTGACTTTCCCATGCCTAGATTTGTAAATTTTTTTGTGTCAATAATATTCATTACTATCAACTCTTGCTTGTAAATGTATATTGTGAATTCCCCCATTCCACTGAGTAGGATTGTATAATATGGTTAATGTAGCATCGTACTGGAAGGTTGATGGTTGAATGTGAGAGAGGGTCGCTGGCGTACGGTGTCGATGGATGAGATAGTCGCTGTCCACTCCTGTCAGGTTCTGGGTGTGTCGGAGGACTAAGGTGGCGCGTATTCGTTTTCTGGCGCAGTCAAGTTTAAGTTATGTTCGGATTGGCAGCCGGTCTTTGTATTTTATTTGTTTTATCGTATGTCTGGACAGATATATTATGTATTTACTAGGGATGGGTATCGAAACATCGATGTTTAAGTTTCAACATCAAACATCAATGTTTCTAACATCGATGTTTACTGTTCAATGTTTTTCACTTATGGATGGTTTTACCTAGACATCAGTCAACTGATGTTTTTCCCCAACTAAAAGGACTTTTTCAATCAGGCTCTCTGTATTTTTATGTGAGTCTGATGGATACTCTTGAAGATTTACATATCCTCTGTGGCCCTTGTCAAGGTTAGAAACTTAGGAAGAATGAGTTTTTTCTTATTACAAGTGCTTTCCTCAACATACGTTTAACACCAATAATTAGTCTAACTCTGGAATAGAGGTCCTCGTATTGTAAGGAGTGTAGATATCCATATAAAAAACGTTATTAATTTTTATTTCCTAAATAAAACCATCAGGTATTGAATGAATACGATATGAGTAACAATGATTGCTAAAATTAGCTTAGGATGAAATTCCAAGACAGAACCTTCGAGGATATCCCGAGAGGTTTCTGACATAACTATGAAGATGATAAATCTTGTAAACTATAATAGAGTTGATGTATCTCTCTAGTCACAACCCGACTTCAATTATTCGAAAGACTGTTACTTGAATACCACAAGTCCAAAATTGCTGTAATTCCAGTTAGTAACTGTTAAAATATTGGAACAATAGCTCCAGATAAAATTGTAGTCACTTTGTTGTTTTGTTTTGGAAGTTTTTTGTACTTTCAAGTATTTCGAGATTTATGAAAAAAATATATCAATAAATCAATCAAATTCCAAAATAATTGAGTCATACTCAATAAAACTAATACTCTGTAAGCTTATTAACAGAAGTGATGTGGGTTCAATCAAATTGATCTCACCCTGTTTTATCATTTTTATTTTAGAAGTGTAAAGTATCATATACTGTACATTATATCATTTTCACTTGATTAATACTAATAAAAATCTATTCATCCATCGTTTCTGACATGTCTTCAAGTATTTATTCATTCAAAATTATTTCATCATTCTCATCATCCATTAAAAAAGTAATATTATTATTCATTCAACTTTATTCTCTTTACAAAATTTTGACAAAAGAAGAATACCGTATTAATTTCTTCTATACTAAACAAATATTCAAATCTATAAAACAATATTTTAGAATATTGGATTTTCTTTTTTAAATTCGATTAAATATCAATCTCCATTGGTAAACGTCAAGTCTGATTACCTATAACTACAAACAATTTTTAAACGTTCAGTTTGGCTGCTGCCAATCAATAATATTCCTTTATTGTTAACTACTTTTCAAAAGCTCTGTCCCTTTCTTTTACATGTACATAAAAAAGGAAATTGATTTCACTATCAGAGTTACTCTAAGGATATAATAGTCTTCATAGTATCATCCGTAAAATGTACAGCGATACGTCGATGTTTAAAAACATTGATGTTTACTGTTCGATGTTTTTCACTTATTGATGTTAAGGTGAAAAACATTGATGTTCAAAGCATCGATGTTTTGTCTTTCGATACCCATCCCTAGTATTTACTGTAATTTTATGTACCCTGAAAAGCAAGGTTTTGATGATTAATATCCAAATATTTAGAGTTATATCTGAATTCGAATTTGTTAGCTCAACTGAATACTATTCCATGAACCATCGTTGCAGTTTGAACATTTTTCTGAAGTTAGTTAGGAAGATATTTCCTGTCCTGGGGTTTGTGTTCCATCTTTCCAATTTCCCATCCTATGTCTTTGCAAATACCATAAGTAATAATCAATTACCAAAAAACAAACGTTCCACACAGTGAATGATTCATTTATTATTTGCATACTACATGAAGTACCATTGTTATGCTCACATTTAGCCCTTTCAATTTTGATATTATTTTTGAAAACCCATTTTCATACAGCCCACTTTTGAATTTAACAATCAAACATTTTGATCCTTGGTCTAGGATTAATAATCATCAAATTAATGATTTCGATGCATTAAAACCTTGCTTTTCTATCAGTACCTCGTTTCTCTTAGTCCTGTTTATGCAGGCGAGTACAACTTTGTGCAAGGTTTGCTCAAGGTCATAACATATGACAATCATTATCTCTGCTTGTGGTATGACAATCATTAAGTGCTTACCGGTGTTTTCAGCAACTTCCAATAAATATTACTGTAGGTATTGTTTTTATGTTCAAAGAATATGTTCTTCACTTAATTGATTTAAAATATAGAAACATCAACTTGGATGTTTTTTCTTATTGTTGAATTGTACATAGTATTTGATTTTACATTTGTTTTAATTGATGTAGCATCATTCCGATGGCCATCAGTTGTTCAAGTTTATGGGATCTACTATCTACTTGTCAATTTTGTTTATGACTTTTATAGCATCAATTTGGGTGGCTACAAGTGTTTGTGAAAATTGTCAAATTATTTATTGTATTTGTAAAATTTGTGGGTGGTTGGGTGAAACCAGATTCAATTTGTACTTTGTTTATTTTTTGTTTGTTGTGTCTTTTCTGTGTGTCAATATGTCAGAGAAGATGGAGAAGGCCCTGAGAGTTCTTAAAGCAAGGAAAACCCAGCTATTTTCGAGAATTCAACGCTTGTATGACTTATCTAAAGGCATCGAAGATAAGAAAGTGGCCGAAAAGTTTATTGTTTGACGTGAAAATCTCCCGAAAACATTAGAGGATTTTGAAAATTGCGTTCTAAGAATTCAAGAGTTAATTGAAATACAAGAGGATTATGAGCCTTTATTCACCAATGCTCATCTTGATTTGGTGGCACTCATTTAACAAGCATGTAACAAATTTAACAAATCATCTAGACCCAAAACAGTCATGGTTTGACTGACAACAGACAATGGTTTTTTAAGTAACATCTAGTGATATTCAAAATGAACTAATAACAATTATAAGTGACATTGTAAATGAAGAAATTCAAGGAGAGATAAAAAACACAAGCTTTGTTACTATAATGCTAGATGAAACTTCTGACATGAGAAAAAATTGCAGCTGTCTACAATTCTGAGATTTGTGCATGAAAATGAGTTCATTGAGGAGCGGTTCATTGGATTTACCAATGTTAGTGCTAATTGTTCCGTGGATTGACTGTTGGCTCATGTTAAAAGATCTGTAGAAACTTACAACTCTGCTGATAAATTTGTGGCTCAAACATACGATGGAGCAGCCATTGTCAGGTCACTTGACAGGTCTTCAGAAAAAAGATTGTTCCTGACTGCCCTTTTCACACATTGCTACGCACATGATATCAACCTTGTACTATCATTAGGGATGATTGAGATTCTTGAGTTGAATGTATTTCTATCTTCTATCAATGGGATATCAACATTCTCCTCGCATTCTTCAAAAATATAATTTGTGGTTCAACAATATTTGAAGAAGTCTATACTATCCTTCACACCCACCAGGTGGTATTTCACATCTCGACTTGCACTATTGAAACTCACAGAGTAGAGAGCTTTTTTTCAATAGTATCAATGAAAACGGAAATTATGAGTGGAAAGGAGCAGATAGATGCACTGCTATGGGATTTATTCCGTATCTTGAAAGTTTACAGACTGTGTTTCTTCTAAACACATTTTTGCCATTATTTTCACGAACTAATGTGATCTAAAATGTTTGCAAAGTGAGCAAGCGGACATAATGACATGTTTGAATGTGATAAGAGACTTTGAAAATGAGCTAAAATCTTATCGGAAAGGGGTAATCAATTGCAAAGATTGCAAGAAAAAGAAAACTAAAAGAAATGATATACTATGTGAGCAATGCAAAACAGTAGGTTTCAAATCAGTGTGGGGATAAAACTGTATCCACCGTGGACCAACCCCCCAATACTGGAAAGAATACCAAGGAAGAGTATTTATCTCTTGAACAAAAATACAGGAGGCTGTATTATTCAATTGTTGATAATTTAATTGGACACATCCAAGCTCAATTTTCAACATTGGTAAGCTCAAGATTTTTTGAACTTCTGAATTACTAGACCTTTGAACATTATCCCACTCCAGATATGTTTCCTGACACTCTATTTGTTCTGTTGAAACAACTCTATCCTATTTTTTTCTATTTTCAAGGTGTTCAACCCTACTTCTCTCTCTCTCTCTTATTTATCTTTCTATTTCGCCTTTCCCACCCGTTCCTGACATTACGTAATTTGCGATAGGGGTGAAGAACAATGGTACAATTGTATTCCACTATTCTACGACTCAGTGCACGACCAGACGTTCTGCTGTACTGCTGTACGCAATGCCGGCTCCGTGAGCTAGCTCGATACCAGTGCTGCCTCTACTCTTCTTCAACGAGACCGTGCCGTCTACGTGGAGACCCTTGCCGTCTCAAACGTCCACCACTGACGACGTTATTTGGGCCCTGAATCCCTCACCAGACAAAAAAATGAGTGCCAAATTTCCTTCCCTTCACCGAAGGGAAGGAAAGCTTGTTACCGAAATCTTTTAGTTTTTTTATAGTCTTCAATATCTAACACAAGGACTGAAAAGTAAATTGGTAGTGATCTATTGACTGTACTTTAGTATTTCAAAAGAGATCTCAAGTTTAATTGACACAATTCATGAAACGAGAAAGCTTGGATTCATCATTTAAAGAGGTGTTCCCACTGGCGAATTTGACCTGCACAATTCCAGCAACCACAAGATTCGTGGAGCGCAGTTTTTCTGCACTCAAAAGGATCCACACCTATAAAAGATCCAGCCAGAAGAACGATTGAGTAATCTTGCTCTAATGTCGATAGAGAAGGAGCTATTGGAGTCTTTGAGAGAGAAGGATGACTTCTTCAATGTAGTCATACAGAAATTCGCAGCCAAAACCAGGAGGGCCAAGTTCCTGTATAAATAATGTAGGATTTTGAATAGTAAACAACTTATACTATTTATGTCATCTTGCTTAATAACTAATCGTCTAAAACGAAACATTTTTATCTTTTAAGTAGGGGAGGGTGGTGCAGCTTTCATTCAAACTTTCAACTGAATTGTTCCTGGAGATGACAGAACGAAAAAGTCATGCCTCGTCATACTTCATGTTTTGAAGATTATGGACGTGAAGAGAATGCTGAGAAATTATTTGAAGACCATGATGTGACAAGGATGCTGAGAATTATTTGAAGACCATGGATGTGACAAAAATGCTGATATACTATTAGGGCCGGTTTTCAAGCTTGGGATTTGGCTAAGTTCTGGACTTTACACAGCTGGAGTCAGATAATTGGCTTTCCAAAACAGGCATAGTCGCAGTTTTCATTTTCTCATCTCTATAATTGGAAACGTTTTTACATTACAAAATTTATCATACCTGAATAATTCAAAATAGTTGAAGCTTTAAACTATTTTCCCAGAACATTTAAATTGTTTAATTTGAATATACTACAGCAACTCATGAATAAACTCAGAATATACTATTGCATCAGAAGATGAAGATAGTATTTTTGAACGTGATGATGGTGACAAGGATCCTGATTTTGTTTCAGAAGAGAGTAAACCTTCAGACATTGAAAGTGTGGATGAAAATCCTTTTCCAAAATCTGAACATGTACCAGATCGACAACAGAACGTCGCAACTCTAGTAGGGAAAAATTGCCATAGATGGAGGTTAAATGAGCCAGTTCGAAGGGGAAGTCCACTAGCCAGAAATTTGAATGTTTATATTCCTGGAGCTAAAGGAATTGTTACAGAGGTGAAAAATCCATTGGATTAATGGAGAGAAAAATTATTAAGTAAATTGTAGATGAAATTGTGAGTGTAAACACAATAAATTATTGTGTAAATTGAGTTTTACTAACTTATAATATTGTCTATGCCTACGAGTGATACTTGCAGCACTTGCGATTCTGATGAAGCTAATTCTGAAAATTCTCAACTACAATGCTGCCTACCATGTTATGAGAACACTGACAGGGAGAAGGCCAAGAATGAATCAAATATATTATGATATACATATTCAATGACATTTCTGAACTTTCAACTTTCAAGGAATTCTAAAGCAGTGGTTTTACAATTATTTTGGAATGCGCATCGTCAATAAATCTAGCAATCTAGCTAGCTTTTGTAACTGGACTGAGGCTTTTGTTAGTAGAGGGAGCAAAGAAATTTGCAGCTCATATCATACTTCTTTAGAATTTGACAATGAGGTCGAATCATAAGATGATCTCATATGCAGTGACTCCGCAGCAGGTCAAAACAACAATTTTATTATTAGATTCGGACCAAGAATTTGGCTGAATAGAAAACATGAGAATATTTATCCACCAGAATTTTACCGCAAATAATTAGAAACTCATATAGAAGGAATTGACTTATTGATATGACTGAATATTTTCGTGCATGGGATGAGCTTCAGTTGAGTTACAATCGAAAATGAAAAAATAAATAAAGGTTGTATTAAACATGAGAAATTACGATTCAAAGATGGCATAAAAAATGAAATAGGTTGGGAGAATATTGCTCAAATCTATTCAATATAATATCAGTTCACACCTTTCAAATCACTGCGCAATAAGAATTCGACTTAATGTGCCATTGATATTATCATTACATTTTAGAGAACTCCTTAATTTAGGCACTTGCAAATTTAGTGTGAATTTGAATGGCTTATTGAATTGCAATATTAATTTTTTTAATGACTTCGAGAGAGTGTTATTATATTATTATACACTTCCAATTTGAATCATTAGAAAATAATTATAAAATATTGAAGAGTATAAAAATGTTTCTCTTTACAGAAGCAAGCATTCAATGTACCTATATTTTCTATATTTACCATTTCTTCATTATTATTGTATCGTCACCTAAAGACATCATTGTTGACTTAGATTTACGTGTTTAATCCCGTGTATTGCTACAAAGAGACCCACTTATAATTAACTTAGGTTATTGTTCACAGATTTCCAATTTATTGGATTGAGAAAATCCAAAAAGCAATAACAATATTCTAGATGTAGTGTGGAAAACTAAATAATAAAAATTAATCTTAATTCAGAAACCATTGTAAGGAGCCTTAACACTATACAACCTTATATACTGTACTATACCTAACACAACTTAAAACATATTAGAGCTACAGCGCTCAATATAAGTTACAATTCAAAATTAAAACGATGACTACGAGTACGAGGGACTAATAACAATAAGCTATCCATAATAACAAGGTTTTGATCGCAAATGAATCACTGTTTTTCAGACTGATGTCACCTAACCGACTTTGAATTCTTTTGTTTAAGTTTATCCTTACTGTTTTTTGAGTAGCCTGTACTAGATTTATTTTCTTCACTACACAGACACCATGGAGTCATAGTGCGATTACACTTCAATGCCACATTAATGACATCAACTGAAGCCGTATTGATGGTCAATTTATACTTTGATTGTATTATATACTTAACATCGTTCAATCCAGTCATCCGGTCCCGACGACGCGTTACCTCTCTTGGTTGTAGCATTTCGCCATGTCTCTTTTTTCCAAACGCGATCATGCATGTGCCTGAAATTGCAAATAGAACATTTCAGCCGATCATGTATTATTAACTGCAAGCATGTGTAACAAGCGCTCCGCAAGGGTCTGTGACAAACAAAATAGAATGCATTAGTTTTATAGTTCCATGCTGGAAATTGAAAGTACAGAGTGTTCAATTTAAAACAGAAACCAACTTTTAGTTCAGTGTGAGTAAAAAATTTATGACGAACACTTACTTGTATTACGAAATTACAGTAGATTTTGAAAATGATGTCCAACCATTTAAATGTACTTCACCTAGTTCCTGGCCACTCTTTTCAGCTTTTCTTT
>NC_052504.1:47221924-47250748 GCF_014356525.2 Nilaparvata lugens | reverse complement strand
ATCACTTTTTATGCTGGTCAATAGGGTTTTTTACCCCTAACCACCCCTAGACATCATTATATTTTGATGAACTTCAACAGTATGTTAATAATGTGTAGGCCTATATCATCCTGTATGCCAAATTTGAAACAAATCGGACAATTAGAAATACCGGTCAATCACTTTTACACTGGTCAATTACTTTTTATGCTGGTCAATAGGGTTTTCTACCCCTAACCACCCCTAAACATCATTATATTTTGATGAAACTTCAACAGTATGTTAAATATGTGTTTATCATCCTGTATGCCAAATTTGAAACGAATCGGACAATTAGAAATACCCGGTCATCACTTTTTATGCTGGTCAATCACTTTTCATGCTGGTCAATAGGGTTTCTTACCCCTACCACCACTAAACATCATTATATTCGATGAAACTTCAACAGTATGTTTGACATGTGTATATCATCCTGTATGCCAAATTTTAAACGAATCGGACAATTAGAAATACCCGGTCAATCACTTTTTATACTGGTCAATAGGGTTTTTTACCCCATCACCCCTAAACATCATTATATTTTGATGAAACTTCAACAGTATGTTAAATATGTGTATATCATCCTGTATGCCAAATTTTAAACGAATCGGACAATTAGAAATACCCGGTCAATCACTTTTTATGCTGGTCAATAGGGTTTTTTACCCCTAACCACCCCTAAACATCATTATATTTCGATGAAACTCCAACAGTATGTTTCATATGTGTATATTATCCTGTATGCCAAATTTTAAACGAATCGGACAATTAGAAATACCGGTCAATCACTTTTTATACTGGTCAATAGGGTTTTTTACCCCATCACCCCTAAACATCATTATATTTTGATGAAACTTCAACGTATGTAAATATGTGTATATCATCCTGTATGCCAAATTTTAAACGAATCGGACAATTAGAAATACCCGGTCAATCACTTTTTATGCTGGTCAATAGGGTTTTTTACCCCTACCATCCCTTAACATCATTATGTTTTGATGAAACTTTAACAGTATGTTTAATATGTGTATATCATCCTGTATGCCAAATTTGAAACGAATCGGACAATAGAAATACCCGGTCATCACTTTTTATCAAGGTTTTAGGCAGTCCCGTTTGAGCAGGCATATAACCTGGTGGTGGGAGGCTGAAATCTAATAACTGGTAGTTGTTAGCTGGTCGATTCGAATTAAATTGATTTGAATTCACAAGTTGATGATTTCTATTATCTCTGAAATTATTCTGAAAATTTTGATCTCTATGACCATTATTGTTTGGTCCATTTTGGTAGAGGAAAAGGTGGTAATATGGACCCCCACTTTGTTTTTGTCTTATAAAATGGATACTATTGATAAAAAACCTTTGCTTTTTGCAGAAATACAATCTATTGTTAGTTGCAGAACACAATGTTGTATTAATAATCATTAAAACCCTCATTTTATAATTTTTAAAATAAATTTTCATAACCCTACACATACTGAAAATATTGGGAGGTGTTGTTAATATGGCCCCCATGGTGTTTGTAATATGGACCTAATAATTTACGTACAAAAATAAGGAGAAAAAATTGAAAACGGCTTTGTGGCACTAAAAAAGTTTATTATGCATGAGTAATAGTCTTATATTGGGGTAAAAAAATGGATTATAGATATTTGTAGATGATTGAAGGTCAGTGAATGTAGAAAAAAGTTAACGACAAAAATCGCAGACATATTCCTCCCTCTCTGCTCCTTCACATTCATTATGGGCCCAAAGAGAACACATCAAGCATTGGACCCATAATTCTCCTTGTACATTACTCGAGAATTTTTCATCGCAGAAAATACATGCCGCATCTTTTTCGTCTGGTTGAGGCTCTCCAATTGGCAGGTCAAAGGGTGACTCGATGGAGCAAGTGGAGAGCTGCACCTCATCATCATCATCATCACTGCTGTCGGTTTGTTCTTGATGTTTAGGCCTTCTTATTGTCTTTGATTTTCCATGCTCTTGATCAGTAATAGGAGATTGGAGTCCTGATGTAGAAGGCTGAGGGTCGTTAAAAATCAAATTTCTTTTGGCACCTCTACCACGTCCACGTCCACGGCCACGGCCTCTTCTGTGAGTGTCAGCTTCTTTATTTGCATAGAAGTCCTCTATAAAATAAGTTTTAACAACAAATATTCAAACTGCTTGTAATATGGACCCCGGGGTCCATATTACATTCACCTAAGGGGGCCATATTGCAGACATGATTGTGATTTAACAAAGTGGTTTGTAGGTTAGAACTTGAAAGCAACAGAGCATTCTAGTTTATGTTAAAATGTTGGAAATAACTTCTAGATCATAATTACAATGCTCAATAATGAGAAATTATTAGTTATAGCACATTAAAATTGAGAAATCTACATACCTTCCAAACTTTCAAAAAACACAAGGATAGAAATAACCTCAAAATTCACCAACTGCTGCATAGACTTGTTCCATGGACTCCTGGTGACCATCAACTGAACTAATGAGCTAGTTCCCATCTTCAAAACTAGATCTCAGCACTTGGTCATTGAGATACAGAGGGGTGCCATATTATATGCAGGGGCCATATTACCACCTTTTCCTCTACCTTCGATTTTGGAAATAATTCCTACTTCCTTGATACTGCTTGTTATTATCATGAAACATTACACAATTCGAATTCTGAAATCTATTTCTATCACCCCTATGTTCACTCTGATAAAAACTTATTGTTTTGTTTTGACTTCCAGTTTGAGCATTGTTATGATCACGGGACATTTGTCTGTTTACTTTGTAAGTGTCAGTATTGTCAAACTCATTCAACAAACAAATGAACTCATCACTAAATAGTCTAGTCTTAATATTACGAATGATTGCAGCTGTAGATATGGTTTCATCATAATGACCTTCCAAAAACTAAAAATAGTATCTTTATCTAAGGCTGGAATTAGGTCTTAGCAATATTGAAACGAGAAATATAATATCAGTAAGACTTTTAGATAAGTTTGGCTTATAATTTTCCAAATCTCAAATCATTTCTAGCAGATGACTGAATATCGTCTGACCACATTCTAGCAATGAATTTCTCTTTAAATTCTTCATAGTTGTTTACATCAAAACGGATGAAAATCCACCAATCACGATGAGCAAAATTTGAATTGAAATTGTTTTCCAAAATAGGTACCTTTAATTTTGATCCAGTTTGTGATTTCATTTCTTTGAAGATATTCAGTGAAGTTACTAAGAAATGCATTGGATTCTTTTTGTCAATTTGCATTTGAAACTCAAACCTATCAAAATTACTATTGTTACCATTATGATTACAAATAGGTTTTGTGGACATGTTTATTTTATTCATGTTTTTCCTAACCTCAGTTATAGCAGCTGTATTTCTTGACAATCTATTTTCAAAGAGGACAATACTTGATTTCCCTGTCTACTTTTTCGTTTAAATCTACAACCTCTTTTTCAACATGTTTAATACTTTCATTATTTTTTACATTAATAGCATCTTGTATCATATTTGTTGCTCAATTATGATCTTATTTCACGCTTTCAACAACCTCATCGACCTTATCAGAAACTTGAATGATTTTGTTTTGCATTGATTTTTCTACATCTAACATTGATATTTCAAGATCATTAGTTTTTTGTTGTAGCTGATCTATTTCTTTGTGATTTTTACTTAATGCAGTGGCGGATCTACGGGGGGGGCTTTCGGGCTCAAGCCCCCCCCAAAACGCCTAAATTTTTTTTTTGTAAGAATGTAAATTTTATACAAATATAATTAGTTTGAAGCTGGTAAAGTATATTCATTGGCAAGAATGACCTAATTCCACTACTACGTCTTCAATTGTATGATATCCGTTAACGTTTTAATACTTTGTATAATATCTTAGTTACATTTACATTGCCTGCCCGCTCCGTTTATCTGGTTTCATTGAAACAAACGCGCACTATAGAGGACGCACATACAGTGACTTAGCGGTTTCCCCTAGAGGCGTCGTCGCTGGTTCCCCCCCCCTCCTTGGAACAACAGCCCCCCCCAAAATAAAATTCTAGATCCGCCACTGACTTAATGTATCATTTATCTCTTTTATTTCCTGCTTTGTACTAACCTGTTCTATTCTTATGCTAGCAAGTTCTTGCTTCATATCATCAAACCTAACATTTTGATCTTGTTTCAGATTGTCAATCTTAGCATTTTGTTCATCAAACCTAGCATCTTGTCTGTCAAACTTAGCATTTTGTTCCTCAAACTTTTGTGTTTGAAACGCTATAAGATTTAGATCATTTTTAGCTCCTTCCATACTGGTTTCATTTGATATTTCTACTACCTACTTCCTCTTGAATTGTTACATTTGAAACATTTTCACTTACAGCTACACTATCGTTTGAGTCATTGTTTAAGGTTAGGTCTAAATCTTGAGATTCTTCATCTACATTTTGAATGTTCCCCCTGGATAAAACTTCATAATTTTTATTGTTCTCCATCTTTCTAATGCGTAAAAAATATTTACTCAGAACCTGAACTCTCTCGAACCGATTCCCCACTCAGCAGCATCTCCCATTCACAATCTATCAAGATATTCTATCCTACTAATAATTTTTCATAACCAGGGATATATTTTGTAGTTTGAGTCCCACACCAGGGCGTACCATTTGACGTGCTACCAATTTATCCTAATAGGTTGGATAGCATTCACCTATCACTTAAGGAAAGTCATTGGTCCCTAATAAGATTATATCTTGATATAACTTATCATAAATGGATCTAATGCTTATGAATAAGAAATCCAGTTCAGAGCAAAATTAAATTATAATTTTCATAATACTTGGGCAATTTACAACAAAAATTCACTGAACAAAACCATTTGACACTTGAACATAGAAACTTACAAGCTAAAATACTTATCTCTTCATATTGAATTCATTTGCTTGGCTACCTCCTCACTACCCTAAACAGAACTGCGGGGTCAAAAATTGTCTTCTAAACTTTTCTTTCTATAGCACTTTGTTGAATGGGCTATGAATCATTATCATAATCATGCTTTGTAAAATTCGTTGAATAAATACGGTAGCAAAACTGTCATTTATTGTGAATTAGTGTATAAGCCAGAATATATTGTAACATACTGAGACATACAAATGGGCGGCTGTAGAAGAAACATTCGTCCAATTGTCTTGCTACCAATATTGCTATAGTGAGGTCCACGTTATAATGTCAGTGTGTGATTTGCAATGGTGTTGCTATCCTTGTCTATCGTTTAACAATTGAGCAGATTGCGCTACTATCTCCTTCACGTATTGCGATGTTGCCACATCGTTTATCAACAATGTAGTAGTTCAACTAATTGAAAAAATATTTAATCTCAATCATGAAAACTTATTATTACATCTTTAAAAAATATATTTTCTTGACAAATAAAATATGATTAACTACTTTTCAACAATAATGAACTGTTAAATTCATCAGATATACTGGTAGGCCTATGAGCTGTTTGGGTGGTAAGGCTGCCACCCATGTATAAACCCTTTTCTTCTATCTTCCTACACTGCCATTATAAGGTGGACCCCACTATACTGCTACTGTTCTGTAGTGAGATTCACTTTAAACTGTCAGCATTAGTTGGAAGAGAACAGCATTGATGCTGTTTATAAGTATGCTGACACACAACCAAGCTGCTCTATGGTGGCATTCTTATTTAACTGTCAGCATTAATTGAACGGGAACAGCATTGATATCATCGTCTGTAGTTGCCATGATGACTGCCAATTATGGAGACCGATGAACTGCAAACCGATGGAACTGCAAACTGCAACTTATGGAGATGCAAACTGATGCTTTTGTTTTATAACATGTTACAAATTCAAACCATCAAACTTTTGTTGTATGTCAAAAGTTTTATAACTTATTTATTTAACACAAAGTTACACAGTGTAAACGCAGCTTTAGTACGGTACTTTCTCAATCATTTTAAAGAATTGTGTTCGGTTTATCAAAAGTCAATAAATAAATAACGAGCGAAGCTCGGTGCCCCGATATTGAAATTGAAAGTACTTACGATACTGTGTAACTTATAGAACAAGTTTTCGAAAACATATACCGTATAAAATGCAGCAAATCTCAGTTATAATTGGTCTAATTGGCATTGACTTCTGTTATCAATTTATTGAAGCACTTGAGTTTATTAATGGTAATTGGTGATTTATTAAGAAACCAGACTGTACTCACTGAGACTTGATAAGCTGGAGAGCTTCATTTTGAGTGACTAATAAGCTGAATGTTGTAGTGGGATTTCACAGTATCAGTAAGTATACTTACAGTTCATATATGAATTTTATAACATTCTATTCGATAATATATTAACTTATTTCTCCAATAATAGAATCAATTCTATATATAACTAATAAAAAACTGGTATTAGGCGATCGAAACATATAACATAGAAAAGATCTGTAGAAAGAATTTTCGGAAATTATGATAAGAAATAAGTTGGGGGCTACCACACCCCAGTGTGGTAATAATAGGTGTTATATTTGAAGGTTATAGCTATGTATAAGCCCTATCAACTGAAATGAGTCTCATTTCTGGAAAAATCGCAGAAGCTCCACAAAAAATGGATTCCGTTAAATATCTACCTATCATGGTTTTATCAAAATGGCTTGACCGAGTTTTTTTTTTAATTTATACCCTGAATAGTGATTTATAAGCTCTATCAACTGGCAAGAGTCTCCTTCCCGGGAGACTAACCGAGGGTCCTTGAAAAAATTAACTTTGTAACCTCCTCCTCATGCATGAGCTAGGTAGGCAGATAAAGCTGTTCATATATAATACATAATATATAGTATATAATATATATTATACTATATAATATAGACTATAAACTTATTGGCAACCAGACTCGCTACGAAAATTCATTACTCATTCAGCTGAGTATATTGCAGCACTAAATATAACACTTATATAGTGTTATATTATATATTCTTTAACTGATTGGTATAGATGTGAAAGTCACACTCTACACTTTTCCAAATTTTTGGGAAAACACAAAAAACTGTTTCATGATGTTAAAAAAAGGATATTGTTGCAAGTGATTTTTCATGCAAAGCTTGGAATCATACCAACTACTTGCACACAGCTTCAATAAGTTTATCAACTTTGTACGATCTCAAATTAACCAGCTTGTTGTTTTAATGGAAGCTGAAACATGAGACTGTGGTTTAATGTTGAACTACAGTGTAAGTGCTTTTGTTGAATTAAATAAAACAAGAATTTAACTTAAAATACACGAAGAGTGAGTTTTGTAGCAAAATTTGGTTTAATGTGAATTTTGAAGCAACCTTACATGAATAATGTAAGTTTTGTACCAAAATACATGGGATACAACTAGAACCAAAGAAAAATAAATCTCAAGTGATTTGTGATAACATTCTTACCAGGAGGAATAACCATGAAAAAATACTCAAGTATTTTAATATATATAAAAAAGACTGTCCATATAGTAGTAGAAATGTGCATAAAATATTATCATTTATCATTTTTTTGTGTATTGACATCAAACTTTGATGTAATTCATTTCTTCAAAAGGCTCACAAGTTGGCTCTTCTTCATCTTCATTAATAGCTCCATCAATCTTCTTCTCTATATATACTTATAAAAGGCTAAGCCCCGACAGACTGAAATCACACCACAGCCCAAACTACTGAGCCTAAAACTTGAAATTTTGCACGATTGTTCATGGTAGCCTGTAAACATCCACTAAGAAAGGATTTTCAGAAATTTGCCCCCTGAGGGAGCTGGGGCCCCCCCAAAATTTTGTACTTTTTAACCGCTCATTGCACAGCAAAGTCATGAGAAATTTTTTTGTTCAGCTACGAAAAAAAATTAGATCTATGCAGAAAATTTCGATCAGGAGCACAGGGGGGTCCAGGAGAGGGCATTTTTCGAAAATTTTGATGTAAAATCACACTACAGCTCAAACTAATTGTCCTACAGATTTGAAACTTTGCAAAAATATTCTTCAAACATGCTAGACGCGCACTAAGAACGGATTTTGAGATATTTTGCCTCTAAGGGTTTCAAAGGATGGAAAAGGATCCTATTAAGTAAGGTTATGAACATGGTAAGGTGAGTGCCATATGGAAATGAGATAATTTATTATTGACATGTGATATTTAACATATGTTGTAATCATTGGAAATAACAAAATAATATGATAGAAATTCAAAAAAGAACATCTGTTCTATTATTGCTTTCTACCTGATTCCACTCAACCTCAATAATATTGTTCTGATAATTGATAAATATGTTTAATAATAATATTATTATTATTGATATAATAAAAGTATTGTTTTAATAATTAATTATTATCATTAATATAATAATAGTATTGTTTTGGTATTCAATAAATATTTTTATTTTCACAAACTCTGTATAATTTATAATGGTGAATGTGAAACAGCTGCATCAAATAAATATCTCAGAAACATATGTTTAGGAAAACCATAGTTTTGAACTTCGTTTTCCTGATGCATGTATAAGCCTACACGTGGCATGTATGATTAATTTTTCAGCTAGATCAGTTTTTTGAGACTGCTAAATAAACGTCTACAGTTTTATCAATGCTGTATCGGCAATATGAGAACGCATGCAGTTAATATGTTTAAATGAAGGTGTTGATATCTACATGATAATTATTCTATACCATTTCTATTTAATTAATTAATTATAAAGTACAGTGATTAAGCATAGTGAGTGTAATTATTAAGCTGTTTAGTACCTGCTGAGTGTATCCAATATTTACAGACGTGTGCTGGTGAGTTAGTCAATGTTGGATTTGGAGAGCGATTTGCACGGGAACTGTTGCTTGATTAGACTCCATTTTTGTCGCTGGTTTTCGCCTGCTTTTGTTTACACGGAGTGTTGGTGTAGAATAGTGAGATTTGGGTTTGTGATTCCATTGAGCGAAAATCGTGATAACGCCGGGTGAGGCCGGCACGTGCGGCTTATCTGTCGCTTGGCTCTCAATCAGCTGTTCGTTTCGTTTCAATCAACTCAATCAGCACGGGTTTCGTTGCCAGGGCGACCGCAGACGCCAAATCGAGAGCATCTGGTCAGTTAGCTGTCAGTCTTTCGTGCCGCCAAACTTTGAATTGGGAAGTACGCGTTTGCCGGCTGTTTGTCTTTCTTTCATACCGTACTGCGTTTCAATACTTTTAATCATGTCGAATTTCAATCCGGAAAGTTCTTTACTAGATTGTCTTTTCTCTCTGGCCTTCTGAGATGTTATTAGTATTATCATCCTTCCAATCCCTGTTACCTTGTTTGTAACCTGTGTTTCTCAGGAGCTTCCTTTTCTCGACCTGCCACGAAAGCTCTCTTGGCGTTTTCCTTTATTCCTTCTTCACCTATTCCTTATAATAAGACAATTTTATCATTTCAAGGATTCAAATCAATTTTGCTTCTCGTTTCACATCGGAATGCTCACCAGACGGGCTCGGAATAATCTGACTAGACAAACTTGCGAGGAAGGAATACATCTAAGCGAGGGCTTAATGCACGAAGAAGTGATTGACTTCGCTATTCAAATCCATAGTGCACTGAGTATCATATCTTCTCGACACTCAAGTGAAGATATCATAGACGTCGTTCCCCACCTTGTTAACATTTTGAATCGTCTGGACGCTTGTCTGAAGATAAATAGCGATCTTCAAATGGATCTGACTGAGATTTCATCTGAAAATTCTCATTTGAAGAAGAGATTAGAGGACGAAAAAAGGAAGAGAACTTTATGTTTAGATGCCTCTTTGTCTAATGAAGAGAAAGCAGATAACGAAATTAGTGAACTTAATTCAAAGCTGAGTTCAATGATGACAATTATTGACGATTTAAAGGCTGAAATTTGTTCAAAGGATGCGATCATAAATTTATTGAGTCATGATGCTCAAATTTCATCAGAGAAACTGTCGAAATTGGAATCAGAGTTTAGTTTGATGAAAAGTAATAGTTCGTCTTATACTGATTCCACAAGTCACGATGATTTTATGAAGCCGAGAGATAAAGTAAGAACAAGGCCCTATGATACTAGTCCTATAATCTTGAACAATCGATTTTCTCCTCTCTCCTCAAACGAGTCGTTAACATCCTCGTCTACATCGAAAGCACTAAGAGTGAAGGCACAAGTGCATGTAGCTGCTACACCTAAAAAAGAACTTAGAAAACCCTCCTTGAAAGTGAGTGAAGCCAGTCACACTGGGAAGAAAAGGAGATTGACTGTATTGTCTTGCAGTCAAGGCAAGCAGCTTAGCAAGTACTTGCAGCAGTTGGATGACGAATTCGAGATATTTGTCTATACTAAGTCTGGTGCCAAGCTGAAAAATGTTATTCAGGATGGACTTCAGTTTGTTCGAGATTTTACTGAGAACGATGTTATTGTCATTTTAGCGGGCACTAACGATACTCATTTGTATGAGCCATATCAACTGACTCTTCTACAAGGGATGGATGCTCTACTCGACCTCGATATCAATACCAACATCGTTGTGTGTGGTGTTCCGTGCCGTTATGATGCCCCTACTCGGAATGATGACATTCAGCATTTCAACTCCTGCATCTCTCGAATGGTGCACAACTACGATGGCGTAGCCAAGCTCCACTATTTGGATATCAACGTCTTCCTCCAGAGAGCTCATCTCACCAGACATGGCCTACATCTCAATAGACAAGGGAAAAGACTTCTCTCAAAAAAATTGACAATATTCATTAAGCAGAAGGTGATGAATGATGTTGTAAGCTATTATTCTCCAGTTTCCGTTGTAAAACAGGTTCCCTCAAAAGTGCAGGTGTTTAAAAACTGGGATGTGCCGGTATCTCCTGTGATTCAACTAATTGAATCCTTCCCTGTTACACCCCCTCTGCCAAATTCTCCCGTATCCTGCAGTCCTGAGCCTATTGGAACAATACCTACTGCGATGAATCCAATAGATCCTCCTTTGCCAGTGAGCTCAGCTGATACATTGATAAAGAAAACCCATTCAGGTGTTCTGGATTGTTCTCTCCTGACAAATTGTAATCGGGATACTGCATTGTCGATCAATGAGTACGAAGCAGATATCAGTAGTTTTTTAGTCTAGATTCCCCACCCTCACCCACTATGGGCAATGCGAAAGGGACACTGAATAATAATATTGTCAACTTAGCTCACTCTTCTACTCCCATTGTGGGTGTTAATCCGAAATTTACCGTACCTAAACAAAACAACTTTAATACATTTCAGAACGGAAAAATTGCAATCATGCATCAAAATGTCCAGCATTTGCCATCACGGTTAGATCTGTTGAAAATTAATTTGGAAGAGATAAGACCGGATATTCTAGCTTTGTCTGAACATAAGATGTCAGAAGGTGAATCAGCATTGTTGAATATACCCAATTATAAGATTATCTCTAAATATTGTAGATGTAATAAGATAGGGGGTGGAGTCATGATTCTTGTGAATAAAGAGAGAGATTTAAAAAGTAAAAGTGTAAATCTACCAGCAATAAACTTAATCGCTAAGGAAAAAGAGTTTGAGTGCTGTGTTTCTGAATTTTCTATTGATAATAATTTCTCCTTTGTTTTGGCATGCTTGTATAGGACGCCACAGCACTGCTTTTTAGATCCGTTCTTAGATAAGTTGGAAATTTTACTAGAAATATTATGCAGGAAGTTTAAAAATGTTGTATTGGTAGGTGATTTAAATATCAATGTTTTGGAAAAAAATACTACTTATCATAAGTTGAATAACGTGCTGAAAATGTTCAATATGACCTATAAGATTGATTTTGCCACAAGAATTACTGAAACCTCTGAAACTGCAATAGACAATTGTATAACAAATATCGATGATAATAATGTAAAAGTGTCTGGTATTATTACTCACATTTCTGATCATGACGCTCAGCTATTTGAAATTAGGAATATCAACAGACCAAAAAATAAAAAATTAAGGAAACTTAGCCGTAAGTTTGATGATTGCAATTTGAAAATTCTTATAAGAGATTTACAGGAACGTAATTGGATAGAGGTTTACCAATCGGTAGTGAATGAGAAATATGATACTTTTATTTCTATTTTTAAATACTTTTTTGATATTAATTTCCCAATACGCTTCAGAGATGTGAAATGTCATAAAGGAGTGTCATGCACTGATGTTGTAGACAGAAGAGATGAACTGGTCAAACTTGAGACAGAATATAGAATTACTAAGAGCGAGGATGTTAAACTTCAAATTATTAATAAGAAAAATGCTCTGAGACACCTTATTAACGTAAATAAACAGAGATTTTTCGATAAAAAAATCACAGAAGCCAGTAATAAAAGTAAAGTAACTTGGAGTATGATTAATGCTGAGGTTGGCAAAAACTCAACTAATTTTCCTAATATTAGTAGTATTCTGAATGAAGGAGATCTTGTAACCGACCCCTACAACATATGTAATGTTTTCAATAACTTTTTTACAAGGGCAGTTGAAACCCATGTAGTACCAAATATTCCAAACAGCTCTAGTCTGTTAAGTACACTCAATGTTCAAAATAATAATCATTTCTCCTCAAGATTCAGATTCATACAGATTTCATCACATGAATTAGCAAAAATTATAATGACTTTTGAAAGTAAATTCTCTTCTGGACCTGATGACATTCCAATGGCGATAATAAAAAAAGTTCTACCCACTATTATTAAGCCGTTGACTCATGTAATTAACTCTTCACTGATATCGGGCTATTTCCCAAAGTCTTTAAAAATAGCCAGAGTCATACCGATATTTAAGAAGGGGAATGCCAAAAGTCCTGAGTGCTTTAGACCAGTTTCTGTCTTATCAGTGTTTTCAAAAATATTGGAAAGGGTGGTGTATGACCAGTTGGTAAAGTATCTAGAGTCCAACAACATACTGGACAGTGAGCAGCATGGGTTTCGATCTAACAGATCGACTATCTCAGCAGGAGTAGATTTTGTTGGGTCGATTATAGATGCGGTGGATAGGGGTGATAAGGTAATGGGTACTTTTCTAGATTTGACACGTGCATTTGACAGTGTCGATCATGATGCGTTATTAGAGTCACTCAAGGGCATGGGAGTGCTGGGGAAAGAGCTGTCCTGGTTCTCATCCTACTTGAAGGGAAGACAGCAATATGTGGAATTGGAGAGGATTGATGTAACCTCTTCAATTAACTATAAAATGAAGTATCGCTCTGAGCTCAAAAGTCTCCATTACGGTGTCCCGCAAGGTTCAATATTAGGCCCTTTACTGTTTCTATGTTACATTAAGGGGTTACCTGAGGTGATCCGAGGACAGGCATCTGTTTGTCTTTATGCGGACGATGCCAACATTATTTTTACGGGTAAGACAGTTCAGGATGTGGAGAAATCATCAGCCCAGGGTCTAACAGCAATCAATAAATTTCTAAACAGCCGAAATCTCCTCCTAAATCCCAATAAGTCAGTTGTAGTCCCTTTCTCAACTAGGCAGTGCAGAAGTGTTTCAAGTCCAAACATTATATTAGATGATAACATTTTAGAGCATTCAACTAGCACAAAATTCCTAGGTTTGGTTATTGATGAACATTTGTCTTGGAACAAGCATGTCAATCATGTGCTGAAGAAAATATCACCAGGCCTGTTTGCTCTTAGGCGTATGACCAATGTGTGTGGGCTGAATGCTCTGAAAGCAATTTACTACGCATTGGTTCATTCCAATATAGCTTACGGCCTGTGTATCTATGGCTGCACATCGAAAAAAAACTTGGATAAAATATTAGTTCAGCAGAAAAGAGCACTGAGAATTATCATGAACATAAAAAGGAGGGACTCGGTGAAACAAATTTTTTTTCAGCTAGGCATATTGACAGTTTATGGGCAATATGTTTTCGATGTAATAATGTACTTTAAAAAATTCACTGATTTAGAAAAGAGAAGTAGTATTTCACATAGATATAATACTAGATCCGGAAGAATAGTACAGAGACATAATTTAGAATTTTTCAAAATGAAGACAGCTTTCATGGGAGAGAAATATTTTAACATGCTGCCCCGAAATTTAAAATTCATAGAGGAGTTGACAATCTTTAGAGCCAAGCTGAAGAAATATCTGATAGGATTGTCCTTATATTCATTTGAAGAATTTTTACATATTTGATTGTGATGAATTTGTTATTGACTGTTTTATGTGTTTTGTTATTTTATTATGTATGACGTTATTCAATGTATCTGTACATTTGTTAGAGCCAATGTAATGGGCTTCAAATCACGTTACTTAGTAGCTCAAAATAAAGTCGTTACCTTTAAGAAGCTTCTCGTACAAGGATGGCGGGTTCGCAGTGGACTGTAACAGCGGTTTTCTCGTTCGGGTAGGCGGTAGCACGTTATTGTAATAAGAAATCACTTGCACTGGCTGGGGGGAAAACATGGGCCCATGTCGCAGCGAAGAGGTCGTACATTTATAAGTTCTTTCAAAGGGAGGAAAAATTGGTAGCGTTAGTGCACGTTTTAGAACAAGCCATCTTGACAAAGCGGAAACGGGCGAAGTAGTAGTGGGGAGTGGAACAAGCCGAGAGAGAGAGCAGTGCCATCTACAATGGGCTTGGCGATATCATTGCGGCTGATGGCAGTGGCATGTTAGATGGCCATGGGTGAGCGCGGTTGATTCAAAACACACAGCCAACTTACCGACAGATATAAGAGGGAAACTGCCGAAGTTATATTGGCGGTAACACCAATCATTATTTTTTTCAGAAGTTATTTTATTTGAATTAGAAAATATTTATAAGCTCCTATCAATTTATCATTCGTAACAATGAATTCTTCAAAACATGAATTTAATCAAATAAAAAATTGCCCATACTTCTGTATTCATGCTCGCATGTTTTCCACTTGTGATGGATAGCCAACTATTGTATAGCGAGCTGCACGGCAAATTGTAATCGAGGGCTCTGATTGGCTGAAAAGTTCAGCGTTCGGAGTGAGGTGAGGCAAGCAGTTAGAACAGAGGCAAGCGGCACGGCGAATGGTTCGGAGTGCGGTACGGCGAATGATTAACAGCTGATTTTTAACATTATGAAACATATGCCCATGTTCGTTGAAAGATGTTCGGAGGAATGCACGGTTTGCTGCGCGGTTCGAGGTTCGGTTTGGCATGTGTGGACGCACATTCTTCTTCTTTTTCTTCTTCTTCTTCTTCTTCTTCTTCTTCTTCTTCTTCTTCTTCTTCTTCTTCTTCTTCTTCTTCTTCTTCTTCTTCTTCTTCTTCTTCTTCTTCTTCTTCTTCTTCTTCTTCTTCTTCTTCTTCTTCTTCTTCTTCTTCTTCTTCTTCTTCTTCCCCCTGAGGGAGCTGGGCCCCCCAAAATTTTCACTTTTTAACCGTTCATTGCACAGCAAAGTCATGAGGAACTTTTTCGTTCAGGTACGAAAAAAATCAGATCTATGCAGAAAAATTCCAATCAGGAGCACAGGGGGTTCAGGAAAGAGCACTTTTCGAAAATTTTGATGTAAAATCACACTACAGCTCAAACTAGGTAATTGGCCTACAGACTTAAAACTTTGCACAAATATTCTTCAAACATGCTAGATGCGCACTAAGAACGGATTTTGATATATTTTGCCTCTAAGGATTTCAAAGGATGAAAAAGGATCCTATTAAGTAAGCTTATGGTAAGGTGAACTCCACATGGAACTGAGATAATGACACATGATATTCTAACATATGTTGTAATCATTGGAAAGCTTAAAACAATTTCATCAATTAGCTGATCGAATTGATTTTGCGTTGATTGAGAGCGCAAGCTTACCACGTGTTTGTTCCATCGTTGTATGATTGGCCAGTTCGGTTTGGCCTTTTATCAGCTGTATATTATGGAGTCTTATACACTCCGATTAGAACAGAGCACAAGGGTTTTCCTTTGGTTAGGAGTTTGTTGATAATTCTTTTTTCAAATTCAAATTTTATTGCCATCAAATCACATTGAAAACTTTCTTAATAGACAACAAGATTACAGAAACAAAATGTCAAACATATACCTACATTTATTTGTAGCACGGCCAGAAAAAGACAAACTTGAGTACTAGCCGTGAGTTTATTAAATATAACTTAATATTTATATTTTTGTTAATATTTTGTGAATAAAAATTACGAGTTCATGAGAGATGCAAGTAATTCCTTATATTTGATCCGAATGGTTAAACATAATACTGCAATCAAAATTTTTTTTATTCTGTATGGTAGCTAATTAATTTCATACGTATTGATTGTCCATAATGTATCCAGTGTCCATAATGGAGGTAATTGAACTACGGTACTCAAAATTAATGGCTTACTGTTCCCTCATAGATTTATAGTATTCCTGGTGATTGAGCCTGTCTTTTTCAGCGTTGTCTATTAATCTAATAAAGCTTGCTTTACAATTAGCTTACCCAGCAAACTTCGTACCACCAATGTATCTCATGTTACACTTGACTTTATTTGGTGAATCATGAAATTTATCTGACAATCAGTATTTTCATTTACATTTCAATACGGACTTTCTATGTGCTTAGTCATGCAGCATTCATTATTTCGAAAACATATTATTCTTCTCAATCAATTGGTAGTAATATCTGGTAGTATCTTTGTAGTATATCAGTAAAGTTTTCAATTAAAAAAAGGTTATATCAGTGTTTCAAAGAAAAATATTCAATGTTTCCATAGCTGTAGATTGTCGATATTATGGTCCAGGAAATATGCGATAATTCCATATTCTTTCCATTTTAAGATGAATATAACCTAAGCTAAATTCAAAAAATTGTAAATCATTCTTTCATTCTTCAGTAATAAATTAATGAATGCAATATGAATACTATACAATATATATATATATATATATATATATATATATATATATATATATATATATATATATATATATATATATATATATATATATATATATATATACTCTCTTTCATTGGGTGAATAGTTTTTTCAACATTTTCCAGTTTCTCAATGATAGAGGAGTTATAATTATTACTTTCCTTGTCCTATTACCATACGTAAGGAAAGTATTGCTTTCCAAAAAAATTAAGGTACCCCAATTTCTAAATTTCTATACGTTTCAAGGTCCCTGAGTCCAAAAAGTGGTTTCTGGGTATTGGTCTGTGTGTGTGTGTGTGTGTTGTGTGTGTGTGTGTGTGTGTGTGTGTGGTGTGTGTGTGTGTGTGTGGTGTGTGTGTGTGTGTGTGGTGTGTGTGTGTGTGTGTGTGTGGTGTGTGTGTGTGTGTGTGTGTGTGTGTGTGGTGTGTGTGTGTGTGTGTGTGTGTGTGTGTTCTATACGTTTCAAGGTCCCTGAGTCCAAAAAGTGGTTTCTGGGTATTGGTCTGTGTGTGTGTGTGTGTGTGTGTGTGTAAGTGTGTGTGTGTTCTATACGTTTCAAGGTCCCCTGAGTCCAGAAAGTGGTTTCTGGGTATTGGTCTGTCTGTGTGTGTGTGTGTGTGTGTGTGTGTGTGTGTGTGTGTGTGTGTGTGTGTGTGTGTGTGTGTGTGTGTGTGTGTGTGTGCGTCTGTGTACACGATATCTCATCTCCCCATTAACAGAATGACTTGAAATTTGGAACTCAAGGTCCTTTCACTATAAGGATCCGACACGAACAATTTCGATCAAATGCGATACAAGATGGCGGCTAAAATGGCGGAAATGTTGTCAAAAACACAGTTTTTCGCGATTTTCTCGAAAACGGCTCCAACTATTTTGATTAAGTTATACCTGAAATAGTCATCGATAAGTTCTATCAACTGCCACAAGTCCCATATCTGTAAACATTTCAGGAGCTCCGCCCCATCTATGCAAAGTTTGATTCTAGATTCCCAATTATCAGGCTTCAGATACAATTTAAACTAATAAATTTGAGTGGATAAGATTGAGCATGAGAATCTCTACAATTAATGTTCAGTAACATTTTCACCTAAGATTAAAAATAAGCTCAAAATTGGAGAGAATTTGATTATCCAATTGCAAACTGTTGGCAACTGTTGATTCTATTAATATTAATGATTCACTATGAAAAGATTGCAGACCTCGTGGGTCTCCAGCGTTATGGCCCTGTCACCAGCTGGATCAAATCTTTGAACAGAAGACTTGAGATGAGCGGGAGCACTAGCGTCAGGTGATCAATAATTTTCATAACGGCAAGGAAAGTTGTAGGAGTGCGCCACACCAGATTTTTCGTATAGGTATTCTAAGGAACCTTTATCAACAGCTGGTACCAATCAACTACACTTCAACTCCAAACTACCGTTTTAATACCAGTACACAATAATTTATCACAGGGTGATATGTTTATTACAGCTGGTAACTTCAGATGCTAAATCATATTATCACAATATGATCTTGAATCATGATCATCTTTTCGTTCTTCAGTAGCCGCTCGGCCGAAAATTTTGAAAACATATGTCTGTAAAATGGATTAATAAATAATTATTATCAACCCCCCTATTAAAATTTCTGTTCAGAAACCATCCCCAATATTCACACAACATATTCCCAAAGTTTCATGCCGTTGTGTAAAGTAGTTTTCAAGTCTACAGGGAACAAACAAACAGACATTCATTTTTTATAAATAGATTTCCATTCGGCTCAAACAAAAGCCTCTATAAATGAAGGTAGAATGATAAGGATTCAATTCTGTTGTTATTTCAACATTTTTTCAAATCACTTTCAAAAAGTTCATGTAGTACCTACTATTGTGTTTGAGACACTTCTGGCGCTATCATAGTTTCACCACTATTCTGTTCCACAGTCCTATCTCTTGCAGTCGTTAACTATATCTATGATAATTATATAAAGTAAAGAGCTGGCTTATGCACGTACGGGATAGGAAAATTATGTTTGACGCATCATCACTTCTGAACTACTGGACTAATTAACTAGAATTCTGCTTATAGATTCTTGATTAACCAAGGATGGTTATAGGCCTATTCTCAATTCTTCAAAATTTCATTATGTCAAGTTTTCATTTTGTCAAGTTTTAAAATAGATCCTTGCGAAGCACGGGTTCTTGCTAGTAATCTTATACTTTTAAAATATTCTTATCTCACTGACTCACTGATCACAATTTCTGGAAAACTACTGGATGGATTGCAACAAAACTTAGAATATAGCTTCCTTATACGTCCTAGGTGCTCACTAAGAAATCTTTTGGCAATATTTCAACTTTGAGGGTGGTTTTTAAGGGTTTAAAGTTCGTCTTTTAGCATGTATATTCTTCTTCTCCCAATCTCTTAATTATAATTATTCAAATGTCCATATCATATGTTACTATAGAACTATAATCTAGAGAGTACATATTCGAAACAGTTGATAGCTCGCGACCAATTAATAATTATTTTGTCAGGTTGGCATTAAGTTGAGATTATTTCATTAGGTTGGCACCAAGTTGAAGAATCAATAAAAATGCATTTATCAAGAACAAATTGATTGGGCACTGCTGCTTCATTCAGTGCTATTCCTGGGAGTATGGATAATTTTTATTTTTCATAAAACAAACTTTAATGACGGGAGTTGCTTCTATCAAATTTATTTTATTTATTTTGTCACGATGTATATCGTAACTAGAGAAAGGAATTGAGTTTAGGGCTCATTTATTTGACGCTCGGCTATCTTTGATAGAATCTAAGGGGTCAACGTTCAAGCCAGCCACTGGCCTACCGCTCAGCGGTGCTGCACATCCCCTCTCCCCTCCCTCTCGGTCACTGAGGGAGGCTCGAGAAAGGCTAGCAGGAGGCAGTCGAGTTCGGAGAGCCATGGTGAGCGGTCGAGTGAGGTGAGAAGGAAGCAGCGAGCAGCTAGCAACATCACAGTACGTCTTGTACTAAAGTGAACTCCGATTTCTTCAGCGACCGGGAGTTGTGTTGAGGCTAAAGACGATTAGCCTCAAACACGGTGAACTCCATTGCTCAACACCCGTTTGGGCGAGTGCTGAGCGACATTTAACCCGTTTAGATGACGGGCTACCAGTTTCGACCAACGGCGACACGTCAGGTTTGGTCGAAACCTGACTCCCCATTGGTAGACCACCAGTGGAGCATCGAGGCGCAAGAGGACTTCTGGAAAGGTGTGGAAAAACCTTTCCCGCGACTCCGCGACCGATCCGGACCCCAGGAGGACAGCTGGTGCCCGGCAAGTAGGACTTGGGAAAGTCCAGAGCGCGAGCCGCCGCAGCGCACTAATCCAGTGCGGAATCGAGAAAGGACCTCAAGGAAGGTGTGGAAAAACCTTTCCCGCGACTCCGCGACTGATCCGGACCCCAGGAGGACAGCTGGTGCCCGGCAAGTAGGACTTAGGAAAGTCCAGAGCGCGAGCCGCCGCAGCGCACTAATCCAGTGCAGGATCGAGAAAGGACCTCTGGGGAGGTGTGGAAAAACCTTTCCCGCGACTCCGCGACCGATCCGGATCCCAGGAGGACAGCTGGTGCCCGGCAAGTAGGACTTAGGAAAGTCCAGAGCGCAAGCCGCCGCAGCGCACTAATCCAGTGCGGGATCGAGAAAGGACCTCAAGGAAGGTGTGGAAAAACCTTTCCCGCGACTCCGCGAGCGATCCGGACCCCAGGAGGACAGCTGGTGCCCGGCAAGTAGGACTTAGGAAAGTCCAGAGCGCGAGCCGCCGCAGCGCACTAATCCAGTGCAGGATTGAGGAAGGACCTCTGGGGAGGTGTGGAAAAACCTTTCCCGCGACTCCGCGACCGATCCGGACCCCAGGAGGACAGCTGGTGTCCGGCAAGTAGGACTTAGAAAAGTCCAGAGCGCGAGCCGCCGCAGCGCACTAATCCAGTGCGGGATCGAGAAAGGACCTCAAGGAAGGTGTGGAAAAACCTTTCTCGCGACTCCGCGAGCGATCCGGACCCCAGGAGGACAGCTGGTGCCCGGCAAGTAGGACTTAGGAAAGTCCTGAGCGCGAGCCGCCGCAGCGCACTTATCCAGTGCGGAACCGAAAGAGGACCTCTGGGAAGGCTAGGGAAGGCCTTTACCAGAGCTCCGCGACCAACCCGGACCCCGGGAAGACACCCGGTGCCCAAGGACTAAGACTTAGTCCCGACACGAAGCCCTCTCTCACAACTAACACCGCAAGGTTCCTATTCCCTTCATTCCGTGACCAACCCTGTTTGGCAGTGCGAAAGCACGGCCCCTCTTTCCTAAAAGAGGGAAACATTTCTCCAAAACACTCAAAACCCTGTTTCAACCCCCAACTTGAACGAGGGTGGTTGACGGATGCCCCACCAAGACTCCCATCCCCTGCCGCGGCCCTCCCCAGTCGCCGACTGAGTTTAGCCGGCCCAGAGCGACACTGGGAACTCTGATAGAGACAGGTGTGGGCAAAAATCTACTCAGAAGATTGGCAGACGAACGTGGGGCCCAAGGCAGGAGGAGAAAAGCAGCAATGAGTGCAGAGGAGAAATGTAATCGCGCCGGAGAAGACCAGGAGGCGCGAGAGGATAGCAGCGATCCAGGAGTGTCCTGGATTTACAAACTCCACCGAAAAGAAGCAGTGGACCTAGCAACAGCAGCAGGGCTACCTACAACAGGTACAATGGCGGAGCTAAGGAAGGTTCTTGTGGACCATCACAGGAAGACGGCAGAGGAAGCCAGCAACCTGAACCAGGCTACCAATGGAGCTAGCACAAGCTACCATGAGGCGGAAGGAGCAACGTCTCTGTGGCCTCCTGTAGAGGAGGATCATCAGGAGTCTTCTAGACTCGGAAAGCTGCCTGAGGAGGCGTCACCAGCTTCCGATGGCGAATCATGCCATTCATGGGTGTATCGATTGCGGAGCAGAGAAGCGGTCGAATTACTCCTAGACTCGGTGCCCACAGACGGCACCTGTTCCGAGTTGCAGAGAGCGTTAGCGGAGCAGTGGCAGCGATGCCTCACGATGCTACCGCTGCCTCCCGCTGAAGAGACTGTGATACAACCAGCGCCACCAAGGTCAATGTCGGCGCATGTGGACGCTGGCCCACTGTATCATGCAAGACCTGCATTAGTGAGACCAGAGGAGTCATCGGCTCACCAGTACAGGCCACGACAGGCACCGCACTCACCGATCCGAGCTGCAGCCCATCACACACCATTCATGGACCCAGGGACAGTGTGCGATAAGGTGCGAGGATGGAGGTTGTCATATGATGGCAACGGAGACGCTCCTAGCTTTCTAGAGCGTCTTGAGGAGTTACAACAAGCCTACGGGCTGACAGGGGAGCAGTTGTTCCCGGCGCTACCAGAAATGCTAGCGGGAAGGTGTTCCTTATGGATGCGGAACCGAAGAGGGTTCTGGCAGCATTGGAACGATTTTGTAAGGGACTTTCGGTCTCGTTATTATCCAGCAACCTACGAGGAAGACCTGGATGCTCAAATCCTGGGTCGACGGCAGCGTGAAGGCGAGGCTATCGACGACTACGTAGAAGAACTTCAGACTCTCATGAGGAGAAGAGGAGATTTTTCAATCAACCACCAGCTACAGAGGCTGTATAAGAATCTTCTACCCCGGTACAAGCTGTACATTAGGGAAGCCGAAGACTATTCGGTGGACGATCTACTCAGGCTGGCCAGGCAGTATGAGAGGATAAAATCGGAGGAGAAAAGTGCTCAGCAGAGCAGAGGGCTGTGAAACAGGAAGAGGTTTGTAAACCTGTGAAAGCGCGCCCCGAGCCAGAGCCTACAACTTCACAACGGCGAGTGGAGTCGACTCCAGTAGGACCTACCTGCTGGCATTGCAAGAAAGCGGGTCACTGGAGGTCGGAATGCCCTGAGATTTCTCTCTGCATGGGCTGTAGGAAACCTCGTCCCAGTTGCACCTGTGAGAAGGATCAGAAGAGGGCGACAGACAAAGCCGCAGTGGTGAGAACTAGGATCAGTTCCAATTGGAACCGGAGTCGCAGTTTGACAACAGACTGTATACCACAGTCGAGGTAGCTGGCCACCAGTATCGAGCACTACTCGATACAGGAGCTGAGTCCAACTACTTAAGCTTGGCAACGTTTGCGAGCTTAGAGGCAGCTGGATGTGCAAGGAGAACTCCGACGGAGAGAGGCGCGATTCTGGCAAATGGAACCGCGGCGCGGCTGTATGGAAAGGTGGAGATCAACCTGAAAATCGGCCAAGAAATTCTTCCCACAGTGATGACGATCATGGAAGGATTATCCCCCGAATTTTTATTCGGCATGGAGTTCCTGCAGGAGCACAGAGTGAAAATCGACACCCGCGTGCACGCACGGCAGTGCACTTATCCAGTGCGGAACCGAAAGAGGACCTCTGGGAAGGCTAGGGAAGGCCTTTACCAGAGCTCTGCGACCAACGGGAAGACACCCGGTGCCCAAGGACTAAGACTTAGTCCCGACACGAAGCCCTTTCTCACGACTAACAGCGCAAGGTTCCTATTCCTTCATTCCGCGACCAACCCTGTTTGGCAGTGTGAAAGCACGGCCCCTCTTTCCTAAAAGAGGGGAACATTTCTCCAAAACACTCAAAACCCTGTTTCAACCCCCAACTCGAACGAGGGTGGTTGACGGACGCCCCACCAAGACTCCCGTCCCCTGCCGCGGCCCTCCCTAGTCGCCGACTGAGTTTAGCCGGCCCAGAGCGACACTGGGAACTCTGATAGAGACAGGTGTGGGCAAAAATCTACAATCTACTCAGAATTTATGATCCTATCTATAAAAGGCTAAGCCCCGACAGACTGAAATCACACCTCAGCCCAAATTACTGAGCCTAAAAACTTGAAATTTTGCACAATTGTTTATGGTAACCTCAAAACATCCACTAAGAAAGGATTTTCAGAAATTCGCCCCCCTGAGGGAGCTGGGGCCCCCCAAAAATGTTGTATTTTATAACCGCTCATTTCACAGCAAAGTCATGAGGAACTTTTTTGTTCAGCTACGAAAAATAATCAGATCTGTGCAGGAAAATTCCGATCAGGAGCACAGGGGTGTTCAGGAGAGGGCTTTTTTCGAAAATTTTTATGTAAAATCACGCTACAGCTAAAACTGATTGTCCTACAGACTTAAAACTTTGCACAAATATTCTTCAAACATGCTAGACGCGCACTAAGAACAGATTTTGAGATATTTTGCCTCTAAGGATTTCAAAGGATGAAAAATGATCCTATTTAAGTAAGGTTATGGACATGGTAAGGTGAATGCCATATGAAACTGAGATAATTGACACATCATATTCTAATATATGTTGTAATCATTGGAAAGCTTAAAATAATCTTATCAATCAGCTGATCGAATTAATTTTTTGTAAATCGAGACACATGTGTGTTTCATTGTTGTATTCTTGGCCAGTTCGGTTCGCGCCCTTCTATCAGCTGTATGGAGTCTCATACACATTCCAATTAGAACAGAGCACAGAGATTTTCTTTGGTTAGGAGTTTGATGATAATTCTTTTTTTCAAATTCAAATTCTATTGCCATCAAAAATCACTTTTAAAACTTTCTTAATAGACAACAAGATTACAAAAAAAATGTCGCACATATACCTACATTCATTTGTAGCATGGCCAGAAAAAGGCAAACCTTAGCCGTGAGTTTATTCAATATAACTTATATTTTTTTAAAATATTGTGTGAATAAAAAGTACGAGTTGATGAGAGATGTGAGTAATTCCTTATGTAGCAGTTGGGGTCACTGCAATCAAAAGTTTTTTATTCTGTAGCTAATAAATTTCATACATATTTTTGAATTTAATTGAATTACTAAAACATATTGATTCATTGATTGTCCATAATCTATCCAGTGTCCATAGTGAAAGTGATTGAAATACTCAAAATTAATGGTTTACTGGTCCCTCATAGTATTCCTGGTGATTGAGACTGTCTTTATTCAGCGTTGACTATAAATTTAATAATAAAGCTTTATTCACAACTAGCCTACCTGGTGAACTTTGTACCGCCAACAGGTCAATGTACCCCATGTCACACTTGACTTTATTTGGTGAATCATGAAATTCATCTGAAAATCAATGTTTTTATTTACATCTCAATACGGACTTCCTATCCCTATATGCTCAGTCATGCAGCATTATCCCGAAAACATATTCTACTCAATCAATTAGTAGTAATATCTATCAGTAAAGTATTAAATTGAGAAAAATAAAAATATATAGGTTAAATCAGTGTTTCAGGAATGAATTCAATGTTTTCATAGTTGTTAATTGTCAATAGATGGTCAAGGAAATATGCGATGTATGATGAATCACACAGAATTCCATATTCATTCCATCTTCCATTTCAGGATGAATATAATCTGAATAGATTTTTGCCCACACCTTCTTCTATCAGAATCCCCAGTGTCGCTCTGGGCCGGCTAGACTCAGTTGGCATCTGGGGTGGGCTACAGCAGGGGATGAGAGGCTTGGTGGGGCGACCATCAACCACCCTTGTTCGAGTCGGGGGTTGGAACAGGGTCTTGAGTACTTAGGAGAAATGCTTCCCTCTTTTAGGTAAAAGGGGCCATGCTTTCGCACTGCCTAACAAGGTGCGGCATGGAGTGAGAGGAATAGGAACGATCTGGTGTCTGCTGTGAGGGAGGTCCCTGGTACGGGAGGAACATTCCTGATTGCCACTGGATGTCCTCCTGCTATTAGGATCCGAAATAGCAGGGATTAAGAGCCTCGGAACTGGATGCCGTAGATGGTCACCGGGTCCCTAACCTCAGGCATCAGCTATTTCCTGCGGCCAGGATCACGTCTCGAGGTCGAGTAAGGCCTTCCCAAGCCTTCCTCGAGGTCCTCTTGCTATTCTAGGACGAAATAGCAAGGTATGGGAGCCCTTGCACCGGGCATCACTACTGGTCACCGGGTCCCTAGCGTCGGGCACCAGCTATTTCCTGCAGCCAGGATCACGTCTCGAGGTCGAGAAAGGCCTTCCCAAGCCTTTCTTGAGGTCCTCTTGCTTTTCCTGTTGGAAACAGCAAGGTAGGAGGTCCCTTACACTCAGTGTCACTGTTGGTCACCGGATCCCTAACCTCAAGCACTCCCTGAGCCTTACTCGAGGTCCTCTTACCTTTCCTGGTCCTCACGACGATGTACCAGGGTCTAGTCAGCCTCACAGATTGCCACCGGGTCAGCCCCTCACGAGCATGGCGAAAACACTGCACATTCTATGCCTGGATGTGCTGCAGCCTCTTCACCTGGCAATATTTCGATGTGAGAGCATGGACAGCATCAAAATCTTCAGGTGTAGTTCGGTGCCCCGGGTCAAGGATAGTGGTGTCCTCCTTCCTATTGACCATGGCAAGAGCGATGCCTCCTTGCCACACCAGGGGGATATCCAGGAGGGTGTCTCTCCTCATGTTTCGTAACACATCCTGTAGTCCCTCTGGGGTGCACCCCGCATGCCGGGTACAAAGGGCCTGGAAAGGCTGGAATCTCCCTTTATCACTGAGAGAGAGTCGCTCCAACTCGCGAAGGACCTTGTCGGTGAAGGAGGTGCGGTAAGATGGCATCCTTCTGAGAATAGAGATGAAGGACCAAAGGAATATACAACAATAAAACGGTGGAAGAAATGAGAAGGCACTGGGGAAGGGGACACCTACTATGATGAAATGCACTACTAAAGAAAAAATCACAAGTCAAATAAAAGCAGGAACGTTGAAAAATAAATTTAGAAAATGAATAAAAAACAAACTGGAGTGGACTATTAGTCAGAAATAGGGAACTATACTGAATAACCAGAGATGACACAGTCAGAGGTATTGTTCAAGAAGAGCAGAGCTGCCTGATGTTACTCAGTCGGGAGCTAAGAACAGACTGACTGTGGTGAACCAGAGAAGCTTCAATAAACTGGAGAAAACAAGAATAATCCGGAATTATTGACTTGAATATAATGAATTTGCAAGATCTCACGAGAATAATCTGAGATATAGACAAAATAAGTTGATTGTTTTATCTTATCTTAGGTGATGACAGCTCAACAGTCACGTAGTACTGAAATTCAGATTGAACTGGCAGTACTTCAACATAGGATAAATGCCATTTCCCACTGTTCACTCCAATATAAAAATGATGACGAATAATCATTTATTGATTTTCTCAATAGAATTGATATTTGGAGAGAAAATTTAGCCACTGAAAATAATCACACAAGCACAGGCTGTGAGAAACCTGGATCCATCCTCAAATGTGAATAAATCACAATTAGAACAATAGAACTTTGACTACTGCAATACTAGTACAGTCCAAGTAATTTTCTAAACCAATATGGAATTAATTGAATTGAAATAATGAAGATTTTTTTTCATTTATAACTGGCCCTAAGTTTTTTATCTTCAAAATAATATTGGATAGATCGAATCATAGTTGAAGCTAATAAAATATGATTGTTTATTCGACAGAGGCTGGCTCAAACAGCACTCTGGTTTGTGGACTTTTTGGGGTTGTCTGGCATCGGGTAGCAAGTTGAACAATTTAAATGGCTAAGTGCACAATAACATAGGCCTACCTTCATGTCCAAATCCTCCTTGCTTCTAGGATCCCGGGTTCAGATCACGATACGAGACAAGACGACACTTGTAATAAATCACAATAAATAATCAATAGATCACTTTGCAAAAATCGACATTACGAGAAGTGAGCTGTTCGATTGGCTGTCAATCGGCAACTGGTGGCGATTATGCTAAGTGCATCACCCTTCAATTGCCCCCTCCACCACACAACACCAGAAAACAAAGCAACATTGATATAACGTCCAAACATTCCGCCCACCTTGGAAGAACTTCCAATAACAAAAAAAAACAAAAACCACCTATAATGAACCCTACTAGGGAAACAAGAAAAAAAAGGAAAATATCTTCACTCCTCAGGGGCCATTGAGGAGACTTATACAAAAGGAGTAGGAGGCCCACGGAAAGGAGAGGATGGGACGAGAAATGATGACTATATATAGAACCACTATTCATAAAAACAAGAAACCAAGCAACTTGGGAACCTTTCCCACATGTAAAATGAGAAACAAAAAAAAACTAACCACTAAACTTATTGGCAATGCTGGCACTATGTATACATATTATACAGTAGACAGATAATGCCATTTTTGCGAGACTTTTTTATGACTTCCCCCCCTCCGCTCTCCCCCCGCACCCATCCTACATACCCCCACCTTCCCCGCTCATTCCGCACCTCCCCTGCCCACTCCCCCACTCCTTAGAAGAAGAAGAACCTCTCACTCTCTCTCTCTCTCTAGAAGAAGGAGAAGATGAAGAAGAAGGAGAGGAGGAAGAAGAAGAAGGAGAGGTGGAAGAAGAAGGAGAGGAGGAAGAAGATGATAACGATGATGCTCTCTCTCTCTCTCTCTCTCTTTATGTTATGCTCTATTTCATTTATAAATAGTCATGCCCAATTACATTCAGTCAAGCTCAATTACATTTAGTCATGCTCTATTTGATGATGATTTATAGCAGAGAGAGATATGTGTGAGAGAGAGAGAGGCAATCTACTGACAGATTTAAGTGAAACGAACTTCTGCCAGATTTAAGTGAAACTAACTTCTTACTGTCATAAATTCTAGATGTACTTGACAACTAGGATGAGATTTTACCATCTTTCAAGAATACATGTCAGCAGTAACATTCAAATCCCATCTTTTGCTTTTAAAACTCTTTATGATGTGTGTATTCAGCACAGTTGAATATTCTTTTGGAAGAATAATAGTGAATCAAAGTTGTCTTCTGATCTATATTGATATAAATTGAGTCATTCTCACCAAATCTTACATTCTTGACATAGAACCAATCAAACTGAAAACATATGATTGTAATGCT
>NC_052504.1:47171676-47221824 GCF_014356525.2 Nilaparvata lugens | reverse complement strand
ATTTTGCATAAAGATTCTTCATTAACCGAGGATGGTTAAATCAAATTTCGAATTTTTTATTACATCAAGTTTTCATTTTGCAGTTTTAAAATAGACCCTTGCGAAGCACGGGTTACCTACTAGTATCTAATAAGAGAATGTTTGATAACTGAATATGAAATTAATGAACAACAACCGCACTGATTTCTCAAACCGTTCAAAAGTTATTCTCATTCAAAGTTTCTGATAAATCATCCATCTATCCATCATCTTTACTATAATAATGGAAAGAGCTGGCTCATACACGTACGTGATGTAAGAAAATTATGTTTGACACATCATCACGTCTGAACTACTGGACTGATTGATTTGAAATTTTGCATAAATATTCTTCATTAACCGAGGATGGCTGATTCAAATTTCGAATTTTTTATTACGTCAAGTTTTCATTTTGCAGTTTTAAAATAAATGTCATCAGATGATCTTACCAAAATCCGACCCTTTCGTATCGATGTTGATTGATTATCATCACAAGAAGAATTGTCATGCTGGACCCTCGTTATTGTTGTCCTTGATCAGACAGAAATTCTGGATACTGTCTGCTCGCTCTATTATTCATATTTGTGTGTTTAAGTGTAATCGTTGTTTCCGTGTTGACCTAGTAATAATGCAATCATTCCAAAAATGGGTGACCTGCCTGCTTGTCGAGTGTCAAAATGCAAACCATTTGAAAATTGTGGTGTGGATTATGCTGGTCCTTTGCGTATTACTATGATGAGACGTCGTAATCCTTGTGTTTTGAAAGTCTACATTTGTCTGTTTGTGTGTATGGCAACAAAGGCGGTACATATTGAGTTGGTATCGGATCTATCAACGCCCATGTTTTTAGCTGCGTTTCGTCGTTTTTTGTCACGTCGTGGACCCTGTCGTGTGATGTATTCCGATTGTGGTACTAATTTTGTAGGTGCCAAGGAACAGTTGCGAAAGATATCTCAACTTTTGAACTCGTCCGAGTTTCAAACCACATTGACTAGTCAACTCGCCAAACACAAAATTGAATGGAAATTCATTCCCCCTGGTTCACCGCATTTTGGAGGTCTGTGGGAGGCAAATGTCAAATCTGTAAAGTTGCATCTGTTCCGAGTAATTGCAATCAACTTCTCACCTATGAGGAACTGAACACTGTATTGGTGCAGATTGAAGGTGTCCTGAATTCCCGGCCACTGTGTGTACCGTGTGAACCGCTGGCTTTAACCCCAGCGCACTTTTTGACTCTAACACCGTTGAAATCATTTCCCATGTGGGACGTGGACAGCGTCCCTGTGAATCGTCTCACCAGGTATGAATTGATTGGTCATCTTATTCAATCATTCTGGAACCGATGGAGAAGAGAGTACCTGCACGAACTTCAAAGTTGTAAAAAATGGTTGAAATCACCCACTTCTATCAGTGTGGGAACGGTTGTGGTAGTGGACCAACCAAACACACCTCTATTGCAGTGGCCACTGGGTGTCATCGAACAGGTGTTTCCGGGAAGTGACGGCGAGGTTCGAGTGGCGAGTGTTCGCCTAAAAACTGGTATTTATAAAAGACCAGTAACAAAATTGTATCCACTCCCAACTCAATAGTTGTTGTGCTTGTTGCATTTTTTTTCTTTGTGTTGTTTTTTGGTGTTGGTGTTTTTTGTTCTTTTTGGCATGTCTGGATTTTTTCCTTTCTTGGTTTTTCAGTTTTGTAACTTGGCTGAAAAATAGTTTTCAGAGGCGGGGGTATGGTTTGGCCAGAGCATTCGAATTGGAGCACCAAATCCCTGACTACAGTTCTGCCAATAGCAGGTTTGTTGGCACCAGTGCCGAGCGTCCAGCTGTTTGGCTTGTCGAGAAAAAAAGCCCGAGTCATTCTTGTTAAGTCGTTCAGTCGTTCTTGTTTCGTACATTTTTGGTTTGTTTTGTCACACCTTTGTCTTGTAGCAAGACCGAATTTGTATTTTGTAATGTAATTTCAATCAGAAATTTCTTGTAGATTGTTGTTTGAGTATAGTGTGTGTGAATTGAGTATAACAGCGTAAATAGTGTTAAATTGAATTAATTTGAATTGGATTTGAATTTATAAAGACTCCAGTTTGAGCTTTGTTCAAACCACAGTATATGACCTGCAAGTGGAACACAGAATCAACACGAAAAGGCAGCCGGAAGCAAACCTTTCTTCTCCCAGATTTCTTCCCACCCAATGATCTGACCAAAACACCTAATAAAGGCTTCGAAGGGCAAGTAGACAAAATTGGATTAAATCTGGTGAGTTTTTGCTCTTTTTATTGTTCATTAATGCAGAGTTTAACTGTACAAATAACCTGGCTCAAATTGAAGATTAAATTTTGCCCCTTGCTTGTAATTGATTATTTGAATAGTAAATTACAGTCCTCTAGTAGCTCTAGCCTGAGCTTTGTACAGAACAGTTTGACATGTGTATATATCCTGTATGCCAAATTTGAAACGAATTGGACAATTAGAAATACCGGTCAATCACTTTTTATGCTGGTCAATAGGGTTTTTTACCCCTAACCACCCTAAACATCATTATATTTTGATAAAAACTTCAACAGTATGTTAATATGTGTATATCATCCTGTATGCCAAATTTGAAACGAATCGGACAATTAGAAATACCCAGTCAATCACTTTTTATGCTGGTCAATAGGGTTTTTTACCCCTAACCACCCCTAACATCATTATATTTTGATGAAACTTTAACAGTATGTTTAATATGTGTATATTATCCTGTATGCCAAATTTGAAATGAATCGGACAATTAGAAATACCCGGACAATCACTTTTTATACTGGTCAATAGGGTTTTTTACCCCTACACCCCTAACATCATTATATTTTGATGAAACTTTAACAGTATGTTTAATACGTGGACAGCGTCCCTGTGAATCGTCTCACCAGGTATGAATTGATTGGTCATCTTATTCAATCATTCTGGAACGATGGAGAAGAGAGTACCTGCACGAACTTCAAAGTTGTAAAAAATGGTTGAAATCACCCACTTCTATCAGTGTGGGAACGGTTGTGGTAGTGGACCAACCAAACACACCTCCATTGCAGTGGCCACTGGGTGTCATCGAACAGGTGTTTCCGGGAAGTGACGGCGAGGTTCGAGTGGCGAGTGTTCGCCTAAAAACTGGTATTTATAAAAGACCAGTAACAAAATTGTATCCACTCCCACTCAATAGTTGTTGTGCTTGTTGCATTTTTTTTCTTTGTGTTGTTTTTTGGTGTTGGTGTTTTTTGTTCTTTTTGGCATGTCGGATTTTTTCCTTTCTTGGTTTTTCAGTTTTGTAACTTGGCTGAAAAATAGTTTTCAGAGGCGGGGGTATGGTTTGGCCAGAGCATTCGAATTGGAGCACCAAATCCCTGACTACAGTTCTGCCAATAGCAGGTTGTTGGCACCAGTGCCGAGCGTCCAGCTGTTTGGCTTGTCGAGAAAAAAAGCCCGAGTCATTCTTGTTAAGTCGTTCAGTCGTTCTTGTTCGTACATTTTGGTTTGTTTTGTCACACCTTTGTCTTGTAGCAAGACCGAATTTGTATTTTGTAATGTAATTTCAATCAGAAATTTCTTGTAGATTGTTGTTTGAGTATAGTGTGTGTGAATTGAGTATAACAGCGTAAATAGTGTTAAATTGAATTAATTTGAATTGGATTTGAATTTATAAAGACTCCAGTTTGAGCTTTGTTCAAACCACAGTATATGACCTGCAAGTGGAACACAGAATCAACACGAAAAGGCAGCCCGGAAGCAAACCTTTCTTCTCCCAGATTTCTTCCCACCCAATGATCTGACCAAAACACCTAATAAAGGCTTCGAAGGGCAAGTAGACAAAATTGGATTAAATCTGGTGAGTTTTTGCTCTTTTTTATTGTTCATTAATGCAGAGTTTAACTGTACAAATAACCTGGCTCAAATTGAAGATTAAATTTTGCCCCTTGCTTGTAATTGATTATTTGAATAGTAAATTACAGTCCTCTAGTAGCTCTAGCCTGAGCTTTGTACAGAACAGTTTGACATGTGTATATCATCCTGTATGCCAAATTTGAAACGAATCGGACAATTAGAAATACCCGGTCAATCACTTTTTATGCTGGTCAATAGGGTTTTTTACCCCTAACCACCCCTAAACATCATTATATTTTGATAAAACTTCAACAGTATGTTAAATATGTGTATATCATCCTGTATGCCAAATTTGAAACGAATCGGACAATTAGAAATACCCAGTCAATCACTTTTTATGCTGGTCAATAGGGTTTTTTACCCCTAACCACCCCCAAATATCATTATATTTTCATGAAACTTCAACAGTATGTTTAATATGTGTATATTATCCTGTATGCCAAATTTGAAATGAATCGGACAATTAGAAATACCCGGACAATCACTTTTTATACTGGTCAATAGGGTTTTTTACCCCTACCACCCCTAAACATCATTATATTTTCATGAAACTTCAACAGTATGTTTAATATGTGTATATTATCCTGTATGCCAAATTTGAAATGAATCGGACAATTAGAAATACCCGGTCAATCACTTTTTATACTGGTCAATAGGGTTTTTTACCCCTATCACCCCTAAACATCATTATTTTGATGAAACTTTAACAGTATGTTTAATACGTGTATATCATCCTGTATGCCAAATTTGAAATGAATCGGACAATTAGAAATACCCGGTCAATCACTTTTTATGCTGGTCATTAGGGTTTTTTACCCCTACCACCCCTAAACATCATTATTTTCCAATAAAACTTTAACAGTATGTTTAATATGTGTATATCATCCTGTATGCCAAATTTGAAACGAATCAGACAATTAGAAATACCCGGTCAATCACTTTTTTTGCTGGTCAATAAAGTTTTTTATCCCTAACCACCCCTGAACATCATTATATTTCGATGAAACTTCAACAGTATGTTAAATATGTGTATATCATCCTGTTTGCCAAATTTGAAACGAATTGGACAATTAGAAATACCCGCTCAATCACTTTTTATGCTGGTCAATAGGGGCTTTTACCCCTAACCACCCCTAAACATCATTATATTTTGATGAAATTTCAACAGTATGTTTGACATGTGTATATCATCCTGTATGCCAAATTTGAAACAAATCGGACAATTAGAAATACCTGGTCAATCACTTTTTATGCTGGTCAATGGGGTTTTTTACCCCTACCACCCTTAAACATCATTATATTTTGATGAAACTTCGACAGTATTTTTGACATGTGTATATCATCCTGTATGCCAAATTAAAAACGAATTGGACAATTAGAAATACCCGGTCAATCACTTTTTATGCTGGTCAATAGGATATTTTACCCCTACCACCCCTAAACATCATTATATTTCGATAAAACTTCAACAGTATGTTTAATATGTGTATATCATCCAGTATGCCAAATTTGAAACGAATCGGACAATTAGAAATACCCAGTCAATCACTTTTTATGCTGGTCAAGAGGGTTTTTTACCCCTATCACCCCTAAACATCATTTCATTTTGATGAAACTTCGACAGTATTTTTGACATGTGTATATCATCCTGTATGCCAAATTAAAAACGAATCGGACAATTAGAAATACCCAGTCAATCACTTTTTATGCTGGTCAATAGGATCTTTTACCCCTACCACCCCTAAACATCATTATATTTCGATAAAACTTCAACAGTATGTTTAATATGTGTATATCATCCAGTATGCCAAATTTGAAACGAATCGGACAATTAGAAATACCCAGTCAATCACTTTTTATGCTGGTCAAGAGGGTTTTTTACCCCTATCACCCCTAAACATCATTTCATTTTGATGAAACTTCGTCAGTATGTTTGACATGTGTATATCATCCTGTAGGCCAAATTTGAAACGAATCGGACAATTAGAAATACCCGGTCAATCACTTTTTATGCTGGTCAATAGGGTTTCTTACCCCTACCACACCTAAACATCATTATATTCCGATGAAACTTCAACAGTATGTTTGACATTTGTATATCATCCTGTATGCCAAATTTGAAACGAATCGGACAATTAGAAATACCCGGTCAATCACTTTTTATGCTTGTCAATAGGGTTTTTTACACCTAACCACCCCTAAACATCATTATATTTTGATGAAACTTCAACAGTATGTTAAATATGTGTATATCATCCTGTATGCCGAATTTGAAACGAATCGGACAATCAGAAATACCCGGTCAATCACTTTTTAAGCTGGTCAATAGGGTTTTTTACCCCTAACCACCCCTGAACATCATTATATTTCAATGAAACTTCAACAGTATGTTCAATATGTGTATATTATCCTGTATGCCAAATTTGAAACGAATCGGACAATTAGAAATACCCGGTCAATCACTTTTTATGCTGGTCAAAAGGTTTTTTACCCCTACTTATTATTATTTGATGGTAGTCTAAAATCTTATACCAATAATAAAATCTATCAATTTTATCACTGGTTTTGAGCTTCACTTAGTAGTTTAGGCCTACTCACCAAAGATTGTTTATTAGTGTCGTCCAGCAACCAATCTTCCAAGTCACTAATCTCGTCCAATGTTCGCAGGGGAGTTTATATCAGGAGGAATAATGTTCATAGCAGGCTTTGTGGACACAACCTTGCTAAAATTTCACTCTGATTCTTTTCAATATCATCCAATCTTCTATTTATCCTTGTTAAATGGCCTGCAAGAACATCGAGCCCTGAAAAAAAAAACAATGATATTAAATTTTCTACTGTGATTTCTACTGCTATTAAGAGCGCGGATGCACATACCCCATTGTAGTAAATGATATTCAAGTCTCTCTATCAAGGAATCATTGACCACCCAGTTCTCCTTGTTCTTGTCATTGTTTCTATCTTCAAGCAAGATATCTAATGAACAGAAGATTGAACAGTTTTGAAATTTGGAAGATCTTTATAGATTGAAGTATATAGATTAAAGAAACATTGGTGGTTGATTTTCAGAAAAGATACAACAAAACAAAAATTTCTTATGGCACTCCAATTTTACAGAAATCAACAATAGATTATCATTATTCAAGTGACTGCAGTGTTCTACACTGAAGAACAAATAACTTATTCCAGCAACACAATGACGCAATGGGCTAGGCCCCCATCTGTTACCTGCTAGTTTGTGGTTTTAAATCTCCATGTATTTTTGGTTTATTGAAATAAGAGAATAAGTCACTATAAAACAGCTCACTACTGGCATATAGTGATAATATTAATATAAAACCAAAAGTTGAGAAACACAAGCTCACTAAAACTATCCTAGAATTACAGTTTAGGTACTCTAGGATAGCTATATAACTCTATACTCAGTACTCTACATAAAAAGTTGATCCAAGATTGAATAATGAATAGTGTACCTTTAGATGAACTTGAAGTAACTGAATGCCCACTGTTTGTACCCTGAGGAGTAAATGATATGTTGTGGCCAGCAGTGTGTTCTGAAGAGACCAGGCATGACTCTTCAATCGGCTTCTCCAAATCTGAATCCCCTGCTATGAATGATTCTGTAATGAAATACAATGTACAACATGAAATGCTTTGTGCTAAGTAGAAATGAGTTAAGTTACCATACTAGTAGCATCTAGATGGCATAAGTTAACAGTCAAGTATGATAGGTACCATCTTAAGATAAATCTTATAATAAATTTTCCAAGTTATTTTCATGCCAATAATTGAATGAATTAAAAAATAAACCTTGAATTCATTTCAACTTTTTGTTATACTAGGACAATAAATAACAAGTGGTGGTCATTTTCCCACAATTTAGTTAGAAAATAAATTGACCTTATTAGGTTATCTAGTTCTAATTTTAATCAAGTTAAATAGCCTATAGCCTAATAATAAACTTACAAAACCTATTTTCAGAAGCTAGCCTAACCTGTCTAGTCACAACTCCAAGAGTACCGTAACTGTGCATTTATGCTGAGAATATAATAATAACTTAATCTAAACTAGAACAAAACTAACCTAGCAAATAAGAAGTTATGATTGGGGTTTTGATCATAGAAATAGCACGTTAAAAGTAGCCTAAAACTTGTAACTTATCATTCCTCTATAGTTTGATCGAGGTAGGCTAATATTAAAATAATAGTTTGAATCATTGAATTCAAAAGATCAGTGTAAACGTAGGAATTTTTAAAGTCCACCAAGTGTGAACTTGCTGGAACAATCTGAATAGAGAATATATAAATATTAAGAACCATATTATACATCTATGAAAAGATGAGAAATGCAATTTTAAAACTTCTGACTTAATTAATATAAATGATAGAAGTTTTTTACAGGAGGCAAATTACTTATTTTTTAAGGAACAAAATTTTATAAAAAATGGCATGATTGTAAGGTATAATCCAGTAAAAACAAAGTGGAGCATGCTTCTAGCCCATCCCAATAAGAATTCAAGATCATTTTGATTGCATTAAAATAATTATAAACTTGATAATAACATGGAAAACGATATTGCTTTTATAGTTTATCATAAATATAGTGATTAATCAAGAATATAAAGATGTTTTACTCACCAATCCACAATGAATGCACAACGATCAGCAAATACTACACAGCAATCCAAAATGGCAGACAGGCAAATGCAACTACAGCCAACCAACGAGCAAGCCACAAGGCATCAGCCATCAGCCGATGAGTGGCCGAATATCGAGTATCGATATTCTGAAGCCGATATTATCGATATTTATATCAATACTGTATTTCCAATTACCATTAAGGTGAGCCTACTTTGAAAAACATTAATCTTCTATTTAGATATCAAAAATTGAGGTATCAAAAATATTTTTTAGAAGTTTGAGGTTCAGACTTTTGATGTTCAAGACATCGCTTTTATAACAAAAAATGTTGTTTGCTGGTGAGATAGATGGCTATCGATAGTTATATGGAATTGCTGTTTGAGTTTTGATTAATTAAAGCATCAACTATTTTATCCTTAAGCTGCGTACACATACTCGTGCTTCCAACCCGCACCGAGCACGCTCCTCCCTCGTACCGCCCACGTACCACCATCGCACAGCAATCGCTCCGCCTCCGCTCTCTACTAGCACCGATCATGAACGTTACGGAAGATGGTAGATCTTCTCGCGTTCCCCGGTCGAACCATTGTTGCTCGCTGTCAATCATCAATCGCTCTGCTGGAGTGACGTTCGGTCTTGGAGCGGAACGAAAGTCTGTACCGTACGCACCTTTATTCATACTTACTTCTTAGCAAGTTAGCAATAATTGGTTGATTATGACGAGTGCTGACGAGGTGAGACCCCAGAAAATAATTTATTATAGCCTATATATAATTTATGATATACCGGTATTTATATTGAATATTATTTATTATAATAAATAGTAGGCTACCTACCAAGTTATATATTAAATACGGTAGTAGTCGACTAGCTTGCCTATAATAATTAGTAGTAATTGTGGTGGTCTTAGCAAAACACATTTCATTATAATATAATATAATAAAATAGATGCAAGCATAATGATAACATGCACAGTGATGTTAATGCAATTTTTGGTTGGCCCAAAATATAATCACATCTGTTGGCCGAATGAATGCAATTAAAGGTTGGCCCCAAAGAAAACAGATTAGTTGGCCCATTGATTGCAATTATTGGTCGGGCCAAAAATGGCTTTTGGTTGGCACCCCAACCAACCAATCCCCAACAATGCCAACTAATTTTCAATGTTGGGCCTAGGTTCTGTGCTACTTGGGTAAATGCTAGGTTTGATAAGCAAAATGCTAAGATTGATAATTTGAAACAAGATCAAAGTGCTAGGTTTGATGATATGAAGCAAGAATCTGCTAGAATAAGACTAGAGCAGGTTAGTATAAACCTTCTATTAAAAGATACACATGAAACATTGATAGATAATCATGAAGATGAAAGCAAGTTGAAGCAGGATGATAGTAGTGTTAAGATACAAGATCAATTATTTCAAGTTTCAGATAATGTAGGCCTAGTTACTGTTATTGAAAAAGTAAATCCTAGTGAGATAGTAGAATTGAGTAATGTAGTAGGTAGGGAGTTGTCTTTATTGAAAGTCAACAGTAAAGAAAGTAGTATTGTCAAATTGAATGTTAGGAAAACAGTAAATAAAGTGAATGTTTACATGAGACAGGTTTCTGTAGAGGTTAGGAACAATGTAAACAAAATGAATCTTGCTTTGAATCAAGTTGATGAATTCAACTTTCAACTGAAAATTGAAAAGGTGTATGCAAAGCATTATCTAGTGAACATGACTGACTTTTGTAAGCAAAATGGCTTTGTTGAAACAAATGAACCCATGAATAAAATTATGTTCTTGAAGAAAACAAAGCACAAAGTCACCATTGATGTGTTAGTATTCAAAGGTTGTTTCAAGTTGCTTACTTACAAGATGATGACTGTGAATCACATGATGAAAGGGTATTCCCCGGCACTATGTTATGATTAGGAATCCTGTGTTATGCCGGGATTCAGAATAGCATAATCACTACGCAGTGTATGGTAAGAGTCCATAATTGTGTCTTTTTTTCTTTCCTGTAGCCTATTTTTCTTGGCCCTTAATCGTTTCAAATTTTGATTCTTTCCTGTCTTTGTGTAATGTTCAGTAAATTTCTTCTATGATGCATATCTTAACCAATCTTGTCCATAGTCATTTGAATTTGTATTTTTTCTGAAATGATTTTGGAAGTTAAAATAGTAGCTTATTTTCCTAATCTTTAAATTGTTGATAAAACTTAACTTTTCTAAAATCTATCTATTGTAGTGTAAATAATTGTTTGCTTGCGGTATATTTTTTCATCATGTATTACATATTTTAATTATGTCTATTTTTTGTCAGGTATCATATTAGGTAACTAGGTTTTTTAGAGCAAATTATGTCCCATTTTCTCATCTTTCATTGCATATCGTGCCATAAGCCATATATAATTAGGTTATAGTTTTCTTCTGGGCTTTAAACCCATTTTGCTATTTTTTTATTAGTAGTATATTTTTATTAAATATACTTCCTCATGAAAGTTTAGTACTGACATGTAGGATAGGCTCTAATTAATCTTTCTCTTCCTTGTATTATTTAGGAAATTTATTTACTTAATTTTTCTTTTTCTCTTATTTGTATTTTTTAGGGAACTTATTTACCCATTATCCATCTTGATCGTCTTTGTATTGTAATCTTGAAATTTTTGTACTTATTATACAGTCTTCAAATTCTGAAATTATTAGAAAAATAAATGGTTCAATTTAGAACATGCTGAAATTTAATCTTATGTATAAATTCTTTTGTTATAATAATAGAACTGCAAAATTTGAAAGTATTAATGAATTGTGTCGCCATATATATATGAGATGTTCAATATAAATGAAAGTTAACTTGAATAATGTTTTCATTAAATAAAAATGTATTGTCATATTATTAATTGAAATGAGTTAAAGGTTAAAATTTCACTGAAGTTTTTGTAATTGATGTCTTTTTCTATATTAAAAAAAAAACTGTTTGTTCTATAAATTTTGATATGATTGATTATCGTTTGAAATGGATGCTGGAGTGTATGTAGAATTTTTAGTGGGATTTGTTGATTAGAATTTTGCTGGTATGTGATTGTTTTTTTGAGATGGAAACCCATTATTGCCTAAAGAAGGAATAACAGTTATGACTTAGAGAGGCAGTAATGAGATAATATTTTTTGTGTTGATTACTTATGTTGATTGCCATAGATGCAAAATAATGATTAATAATGTTGATTGCCATAGATGCAGATGATTACTTATGAATATTAATTGCCTTTGAAGCAAAATATTATTGATGTTTTGAATGATTTCTTGTTTAATGATTGATAGTAAAGTTTTGTCATGAAATGTAGTTTGTGTTTTGAACATTGAAAAGTCGAAATAAACTATAGTATCCAACAAACGATGATTAATAATATTGAATAATTTGCTTTTCATAATATATTTGAACAGTGAATAAATGGAAATGGAATTATTTTTTTTATTAAAATTTTGTAATTGATGTCTCCAAATTTCACAATTTATGTATTGCTGACTGTATAATAAGATGTTAACAAATTTCATTTTTATATTGATTATATACTTGTAAATAAATTTCATGTGTATTAGATTGTATTGGTAGCCTGATCAAAATTTTCTTTTTAGTTTATAAGCATTTTGAAATAACAGGTACAGCATGGACATTAACATCAAAATAATTATCACGTGAATCTCGAAATCAGCAACAAGTGAACACCATGAAGAGTGTTAAGAACATTTGGGTGATTTTCGAACTAGTGTGACTCATTAATTGACTATCAACACCAATATCTATGCTGATATCTACACCAATGCCTACACCAATATCGATGCTGATGCCTATGCCAATATCAACGCCAATATCTGCTCTGATGTCTACACCAATGCCTACGCCAATATCGATGCTGATGCCTATGCCAATATCAACGCCAATATCCACGCTGACATCTACACCAATGCCTATGCCAATATCGAAGCTGATGCCTATGCCAATATCAATGCCAATATCTGCTCTGATGTCTACACCAATGCCTACGACAATGCCAACGCCTATTGCTGACCATGTAACTCAAACTTCAACACTACCACATTACCTGGAGGTAATTACCATCCATGTTCACATTCACAACTTTGAATTCAGAATAACAGTCACAGTATCATGAAAGAATTGATTCAAAAAATCCTCTCCTAAATTATTCCTGTATGCAGAACTCTAAACCTTGAAAGATGAAAATATCAAAAAACCAAACCTTACCTAAATTAATCCTTACCTAAGTTAATCCTGTATGCAGCGTCTATCTCTTTTCCAAAAAAAACAAATTACATTGTCATTTCAAGCCTGAAATGTATATTGTATAATTATATGATACAAAATTTACGTGACTCTGTATTGAGTTTGGTATGCAGCCGTCTACTACAAGCATGAGGCAATGCTAACTGAGATGTCACCTGTATTGAGTTTGGTATGCAGCCGTCTACTACAAGCATGAGGCAATGCTAACTGAGATGTCACCTGTATCGAGTTTGGTATGCATCAGTCGACTACAAGTATCAGCCCAACACCACGAGTATTCGGATCAGCCCAACACTGATGTCATCACACTGGAGTCACACTCAACTGAAATTCATACTGAGTGCCTTAACGGACTGTTTTCCAAAATTTGCATCGTAAAATCAACCGCGTCAATAGTGAAAGAAATGAACATTTTTTGATTTATTGAAATTTTATGTGAAAATTGAATGTAACAATAATTCATCAATTCATTAAAAAAAAAATTTTTTTTATTCAACATACTAATTTTTTTTTTAAATTGAATTCTTCTATCTATTAAATTTATGTGCAATTTCAAAAACTATTCTTTATATATATTAAACTTTCCGTTGAGATATTTTCCTTTAAATTATAAAGCTAAATCAAAAGTAATTTTGATATTCTATACTTTGAAATATTGTTTGGAAAAATATAACAAATGCTATTGATGAATTTTCATAATAATTTTCAATATATAGGATGACATGTAATGTTTTTATAGAAAAATTGTTACTGTTCTCGAATTCAATTTCAACAATTTCCATTTGTTTCAATGTAAGTTTTTCTTCTGTCAAGAGGGGGGTATTTGTAATATTACATTTTTTCTGGATTAAAATCGAATCTTCAATTCGAGATCTATAAAACTTGATAGTAAATATCAGAGTAATCAATATGCGGACAACTTTTTAACTGAGAATTTATCGTAAATAATTGTGTTGCACATTCCATGGTATCACCGAAACTGAGTAACAGAATTAACAGATAAATAGATCATTATAAATATAGAGAATATATATAAATTTAAAATAACAGTTTCGAAATAAAGTTTTATTGAGAACAAATGTAAAATGTAAATTCTAAACTTGTAATTTATAATTTTTTTGGAATTTAATATCGGTGACGTGTTCATGATGTCAACACTGATTTTGAGGTGGAGCTTTGCTTTGTACTTGTTAGGCTCTCTCTAAAAACGTTCTCTGAATATTTTTCTGTTTAAGTGAATTTTTAATGTTTTAAAACAGTTTTATGGTGTTCTAATTTTGTCTAAAATTGTTTTGTGTGTTTACAAGCCTTTTGCCATTGTTTTTCAACTATATGAATGGATAAGTATTTAGCCTGTAATGATGTTAGATGCTTAAGTGTGTAAGGTATTATTTTTGTGGATTTGTGTTGTATATTGCCAAAATTCTTCTGAAGATTATAAGTTGGTTTGCTCTGAAAACTGGATTTCTCATTCATAGGCGATAGATCCATTCATAGTTTATCAAGAATCTACCATTTTGGAGCCGATAACTTCCTGTAGGTTAATAGGTGTGAAATGCTTTCCAACCTATTTAGGAGAAATTGGTAGCACAGCAGTACGGTAAATCAAAAACATGCAAATTTATTGAAGAGACTCTTTACATAGAAGATTGTTACAGACTCGTTACCAAAACTATAAGATACTGTAAGTATTGTCAACTTGTAAAGACATCAAATGAGAAGAAGTTATTAGAAATGCATACCATAATTTCTGAGAAAAAACATCACAAAGTGTTCATTGATGTTTATGGAGAACTACCAGGTGGCAAATACAAATGGATGTGCATTATTCAGATGGCTTTACTAAGTTTACAAAGTTGTATCCTATAGTTAAGGCTAACGCTCATAATTTAGTAAAAGTTGTTGAAAAATATGTGAATGAATTTGGTAAATTTGAATATATAATCAGTGATAATGATACTTGTTTTCAAAGCAGATTGTGGAAAGAATCTATGGAAAGATTAGGTATAAAATATTACTACATTTCAGTTTATCATCCCCAGGCAAATCTTAGTGAAAGACCATTGAAAGAGGTAAATCACATATTGAGAAAGTAGTGAGAAAAGGATGGTTAACACTAAGATTTGCCTGGGGATGATAAACTGAAATGTAGTAATATTTTATACCTAATCTTTCCATAGATTCTTTCCACAATCTGCTTTGAAAACAAGTATCATTATCACTGATTATATATTCAAATTTACCAATGATTAGGAATCCTATGTCATGCCAGGATTCAGAATAGCAATGACCTTAAATACTATGTATGGTAAGAGTAGTGAGAAAAGGATGGTTAACACTACTTGAGAACCTATGTTCCAATAAATAAGCATAATATTTGGTACAAGTATATTGATAAGGTTGAATTTGTCATCAACAACAATTTTCATGAATCAACTGGTCATATACCCATGGAGCTTATGATGAATCATAAATTGTCACATCTTGTTTTTAATATATCAAATATCCTGTAGAAAATAAGTTTGAACTTGAAGAAGAAGGTATCAGAAACAAACGAATACTGTACAGAATAAAGAATAGAGGTGTCATCAGAAGATTCAAACAGAACATGCATAATAAACCCAAGTATAAGTTCAAGGTTGATGATTTAGTTGTAATTCGAAATTACATTTTGTCAAGCAAGCTGAAGAAGTTTTCTGCCAAGCTGTGTCCTAAATATCGTGGACTTTACATAGTAAGAGATGATCTCAATAAAGGGTGTTTAAAACTTGAAGAGATAAGTACAGGTAAAATTATGAGAGTCAATCAATATATGATGAAGAAATACCATCAGAAAGCACATAATGATTAGGAATCCTATGTCATGCCAGGATTCAGAATAGCAATGACCTTAAATACTATGTATGGTAAGAGTCCATAATTGTATCTTTTTTGTTTCCTGTAGCCTATTTTCTTGGCCCTAAATCTTTTCAAATTTCGATTCTTTCCTGTCTTTGTGTAGTATTCAGTAAATTTCTTCTATTATGCATATCTTAACCAATCTTGTCCATAGTCATTTGAATTTATGAATTTTAAGTACCGGTATGCTTCTGAAATGGTGTTAGAAGTTGAAATTGTAGCTTATTTTCCCAATCTTTAATTGTTGATAAAACTTAACTTTTCTAAAATCTATCTATTGTAGTGTAGAGAATTGTGTGCTTGTGACATATTTTTTCATCATGTATCACTTATGTGAAGTGTATCAATTTTGTGTATATTGTTTTAGGGAACTTATTACCTATTTTTCCTATTTCTCTCATTTGTATTCTCTTATATTTTCTATATTTACCCATTATCCATCTTGATTTTATTTATATTGTTGAAATGGTTTGTAGTTATTATACAGTCTTCAAATTCATAAATTATTTGAAAAATGAATGGTTCAATTTAGAAAATGTTGAAATTTAATATGATGTATAAATTCTTTTGTTATAATAAAAACTTCAAAATTTGAAAGTATTAATGAATTGTGTCGCCATAAATTAATATGAAATGTTCAAGATAAATGAAAGTTGATTTGAATAATGATGATTTTATTGAATGTAAAAGTTTTGTTATATTATTAATTGAAATGAGTTGAAGTTTGAATCTCTTTTGAATTTGAAAATCAAATTGATGTATTTTTTTCTAAATTTTAAAACTGTTTTTCTTTATAAACTTTGATATGATTAATTATCGTTTGAAATGTATGCTAGGGTTTATGTAGAATTTTAAGTGGGGTTTGATGATTAGAATTTTGCTGGTATATGATTGTTTTTGAGATGGAAAACTATTATTGCCTAAAGAAGGAATAACAAGGTTATGACTTAGAGAGGCAGTAATGTGAGTGTTAAAAAGTGAGTGAAAAAGTTTTGAGTGTTAGAAATTTCGATCCTTGAGGTGTCCTTATGCGCGCCTCTCCACTGAATTAAGAGCATCTAACGGGTGATTCTCTCATAGAACATGATCTAATGAGCTCATTTCGTGGTACAAAATCTTAATGTGATGTCTTTATTGAGAATGTCATGATCCAAAAAAGGTGAAAACTATTTTTTGTGTGTCCTGATTACAGGATTTGGCAGAAATAACTGAAAAGGGGAAAATGAACCGAAAATACGAGGTTTTTGGGCCAAGGTGTATCTAGCACAAGGGAATTTTGCATGGAAAAATTAGTTCTGGACTTCTTTTATGTATCCAAACAATATATTGAAAAATTATTAGAACTATAATATAAAATCCAACTACATCCTCTTTTTCATGTCTATATTGACTGATCTATTATAACTGTAGCTTTTCAAGCACCTCTTGGAGAGTTAGGGGGCGGGGCGATCGCCTCACAGGCTTAAGCCTACATGTGAGTCTCTCATAACGTAATGGTATATAAATAAATGTACTGTAACTGTACTGTATTATTTGTAAATTGTGAGAATGAATTGATTTGATGTATCTTTCGAAACCAAAAAATTTCCAGCATGTCGAAAATTTCATGTTTTCTGCTCGAAATGTCTCGACATTGACGAACATATTAATTGAAAAATAACTATGGGTCGGATAAAAATGATCCAGACACCAATAGAAAGGAGACAGTCTCCCCGTTGATTTGATATGAAATTATTACTCATTACGACGCTACAGGATTCTGAGAGAAGTGATATTCAAAAGAAAAAAAATCATCAAGATGTTTCCAATTTTATCATGAACGTTAAATTTCCTTTTAATCCTTCAACCCTGAAACTTGTTTAGCACTACTAGGATATCGGGGATGATATTATACATCCAATTCTGACGCTGAATTGGAAATTTGAGAAAGTTGCAATTTTACACGATTTGGCAACCCTGTAATTTCTTCGGATGGAGGGCCATGTCTCAACTTGTTTTACACAAACTATAAACGTAGCTAATGGAAAAAACTTGTTATATGACACAAAATTATGTTTTAAAACACGAAGTTACATGGTAACAAGTTACATGAATTTTTAACATTTTTGTTAAAGTTGTTATAAAATCGAAATTTTATAACAAAGTTACACAGTGTAAACGCAGCTTTATAGATTCTATTAGTTTGAACATAACTTATCATACACATGATGAACATATGTGTTTGTCAAGTTCCATTCAATCTAATAGAATCGATGAAGATCAAGTTATTAACATTTTGTTGATAACTTTGGTGTAAACGCAGCTTAAAAGTTTTTATGTTAAATTTTTATAAAATTTCTACATCTTAAGCTGCGTTTCCACTGTGTAACTTTGTTATAAAACATTGGTTACAGTATATAACAACTTTAACAAAAATGTTATGAATTTATTTAACTTGTTACATGTAACTTCGTGTTTTAAAACATAATTTCGTGTTACATAGTACGTTTTTCCTTTAGCTACGTTTAAACTGTGTAACTTTGTTATAAAACGCTATGGTTATACAACAACTTAAACAAAAATGTTATAAATTCATGTAACTTATTATGGGTTGACGGCGACCCGTTTTATAACATATATAATTTCGTGTTTTATAACAAGTTTTTCCTTTCCCGCACGAAGTAGTTGGTAAAGATCAAGAAAAAGTATAACTTTTTGTTACAAGTTACATGTGTTATAAGAACGTTCTACTACTTATAACATGTTACAAGTTATAGAATGGGGTTGAAATAGGTGGTGGGGGAAGTAGCTGAATCATCAGCTGCTTACAGGCGCGGATCCAGGACCCTACCTGGAGGGGGGGTGGTGATTGGGGTGGTCGTCCAGGGGACGGTGTAAACTCTGGTGTAAACGCATTATAATTTATTTACATTAGATCAGATGAAAATCATTATTTTAATGAACACACACATATTTCAATTCAAATTTGAAGACAATTTTTTGATTTTTATTCCGGCTGTTATATCATATGAATAATCTCGTTGAATGAAATCATATGGATGTCAATTATATTGATAACAAGATCTTGCTAATAACAAGGCATTTTCTGTTAGAAGCATGAGTTATTAACTTTTGTCAAGATACATTTTTGGCGATTCAGTCAAGTTAATAACTTGTGTTATTAACTTCGGTGTAAACGCAGCTTTATATAGATTTCCAGGAGAAACCTGACAACAATGATCCTTGTATTTTGGAAAACACCTGAGTTTTAGCTTCATTCATCATCAGCAACTCCATTGTCATCACATTCAGATTTCGCACCATGATATAAGTTCATTAGATCATGTTCTATGAGAATCAGCCGTTATATGCTCTTAATTTAGTGAAGGACACCTCAAGAATCAAAATTTCAAACACTCATAACTTTTGACACAATGATCAGATCTCATTGTACCACAGCTCATTCTTCTCGGCATGTCAAGGTGGCTCCAAATCACGCATTATTAGTGAAATTCGACCAAAAACTAGAAAATTCATCCTTGAGTGTACTTTAAACAGTATTTCAATTCACAAAAAATGACTAATTTCCATATTCAAAAGTTGCATATTGTGAAAGTATTTCCTCTTTCTACTACAATGAAGAATACTCTCGATTCCAGTATTATTAGACAGTTACAACCGATTTTAAAAATGGCGATTCCAGTTTCTCATTTTTTCGCGATTTTTCTGTTAATCAAGAGTCTGATACATCATAGAAACTCATGATTGATTCCAAATTGTAGACAATTCATCCTCTACGAGCTCATAGTTGCTTGAAATTCATCTTGAATCACTGTTCCCTATCATAGCACTGCTTAGACCGTTAATTTATGAGAAAAGTATCTTTGATTTCTTGATTTTTTTATAATTGAATCTTACATAACGATTATATTCTTCCATGTGCAAAAATAGAAGAAAAAATTCAAATTCAATTTCTAAAATTCAAGATCAAGTCTTTTTTATAATAATGGGTTACCGAGGTACATAGCTCTGATTTGTCATTTCTTTGTGTATTGAAAAGTACTGGTTAATCTACACTCAGGGATGAATTCCATATTTTTCGATTGAATTCCTTCGATCGAGTTCTTTCGATCGAAGCATTTTTTTTAACCGCCTTGACAAGCCGAGAAGAATGAGCTGTAGTACAATGACATCCGTTCATGTGACAAAAGTTATGATTGCTTGAAATTTTGATCCTTGAGGTGTACCCTACTTATGCGCACCTGAGGGAAGAAAAATTGATGTTTTAAGCATTATTAATGTTATATAAATAAACTTCAACGGTCTTTATCAAAGTATAATCAGTTTCCCTTCGAAAATTTCATACCAAACTCATCGGAAGTTCAAAATAAGTTTCCAATAGGTAAAAGAAGTTATGAATTTCAAATTTCCAATATATTTCCAAATAATTATCAATGAATAAGATAGGGCTATAAAGTTTGTTTATAATCTTGATGGCGGATTTGTACCAAGTGACAGTCAATGGCCATACTTTTGTTACCGCCAACCAGTTGCGGTAAGTAACCGCTACGAGCTGCCTCTACTTCCTACAGAGCTATTTGAACTATCGTTCGCCGAGGAACCGTTCTTCTTTGAAGGAGTCGTTCTCGAGTCATCGGTCAGTCAACACAGTAAAAAGTCGATCCCGCTTCCTGCTAAGTCTCATGTCGTTTTCCCGCTCCGAGTTACATTCATGTTGATTCTCTACAAGATTAATCCGCTCCAAGTGTTTTATTACTGTGATACCGCTTCAATATCAACTTGAGACTTATTATTGTTGAGTATAATTCATAAAGACAGTTATAGATAGAACTAAGCAAGTTGTGCTTCCGCCTTGTGTAGTGAGATTCCCGCCTTTGTATGAAAGACTTTGTTTTACACCGCTGTAACGATATTTACTGGTTAAGGTTGATCGACTGTCTCCCATTTATATAATAATTACTATCAATTATTTATATTTGAATACCTTTTTTTTTTATTGAGAGCAACTAGTTAAACGTATGGATACAATCAATCAAACATAACAAATTAATTTACTCGATTCTCACTATATACCTGGTGTGACGAAGGATTATTCAAAATTTAAAAACAGTAGTGGTAGCCAGTTGTATAATTTACAAGAAAACAGAAAAAATATTAAAGAGCAATACAAAAACTATTTGAGAAGAATATTCCCCAGAATTCAAACTTTAAAATATTAATAACGGTTTAAAGATTTTACAAAATTAATAAACTTTAGAAATTAATAAATATTAAATTCTACAAATACCTGTATGTACATATCGCAGAAGTGAGGGGCCCCAAACACTTGTATTCATTTTAGATTATCGATGTATTTATTTGAAACTTTTCACACTCATATAATTTTCACGTATTATTTCATTTCGCGCACAAATTAACTTCCCCCAGAAATCCCTATCTTCTTCTGATTTTGGGCTGGATCTGCTGGATTACTAATCCTTTTTGTAATTTGCTCGTAATCCAGGTGGCGAATGGTAGGCGACTTGAAACGGAGCTCTCATGTGAATTTGAAGCTATAGTAACCAGGAAGGCAATTGATCTAAAGTTGAAGTCTGGATGGCCTGTAGTTGAAATTCTGGTAGTGGTAAAGCTGGACCGCTGTTAGGATAAAACAATATAAACCAACTTAGTTTACTCATAATATTACTAATTATCCTGTTCGCTGATGACCAGAAAACTCAAAAAAGGATTCAATAGTAACAATTTAAAACATAAGTCATAAAATAAGATTAATGAAAATTACATTATTCAGACCTAAAATCCATCAATGCAAGTTCAAAAGAAATAATTCCAATATTACCAAAAACATTAGATTCCAACAAAGTAGGATTTAATAATTTGAATTATAATTTATGTTGATAGAAACTTGAGTAGCTTAACTCGTCCCATTATATTTTGAAAATTCTAACATTATATACTCAAATATGATACAAAAAATATAATTTAAACAATATAAAGAAATACAATAAATCTAATTACCTTTTTAAAGCGGATTTGGTCGCAAATTTGAAGATTTTACATTTCTGTTTTACTAATGACTGTGGTATTTTAACATATGAAGAAAACTAAAAAAGGAGGAAACTTTCACAGACTGACTACCATTTTCATTTAGTAATTAATTAAGATATTTACTTTTTACATTTTTAAAGAAATAGGAGAAAATTCTCCCTAAAAAAAAAACTAATTCCACCGAATACGTCTGTATCGTACCATGATTCAGGACAGACTAAATGAGCAAAGCAGAGGCACGATAATCTTGGTCAGAAGGCCTACGTAACTGACAATATTCTGCGAGAATAAAATCGAAGAGGAAGGGAGAAAGTGAAAGAGAAATGCTATTGAAAATTCATTATAAAGGACAAGGACAGAAAAAGGAGAATGCACAAAGGCTACTATCAAACAGAAAATGCAAGTAAAATAATGAATATCTTTAAAACTGACAAACAAGCTCTGTCTCATTCTAACTTATAATAAAATTAGAGTGAGGTAGTTGTTTGTTGGAAATAATTCCTGAATAACAAGATAAATTACTAGATATTAGTTGTGCATGTAACATTTTGTTACATATCTCTCCCTTCTCCTTAGAATTTTATATTAGTTTCAAAAAAATTGGACCAAAATCTTAAAATTTAATTTAAAAGCTTGAAGGAAACTACTTAAGGGACAAACCTCGTAAAAGAATTTTTTTTGTTTTCATTCTATTTATAGTGAAATCAAAGTTTACCAAAACAAAATAAAATAATAATGTTTTCAAATATATAGACCATTCTATCTATAAAAAAAATTTCAAAGTTTGATGATTGTCAAAGATGCAGCACCTTGTCAGAGGTAAAACATAACAAAAACTAAAAGAAACAGAGTCACCAATTAATGTTTGAGTCAGCCGCCCTCGCATCAAAAGGAACGCTGTTCTCAAAAGAAAAGAAAATGATACACAGAAAACGCATCCGTAATCAGTGCATCAAGAAACAAAATCTAAACTACCTTAGAAAGGCTCAATAACAATCTACCTCAACTCGACAATCATCATACTTTGTCTTTACTAACAATCTTGCTTTCGAATTAGCAAAATAATATATCCAATTCAATACAATCTTTTTCAGTAAGAATTATTTAAAGAGATAACAAACTATTCAGTTAACAAAACCTTAATACAGTATCAATCAAAACCTACATGACTATGTAGTACCTAACCTAATACTTTATAATATACAAAATACCTTTGAAATATCATAATCAATTCTATTAACAATGTACTTTCATTATTAGTAAATAGACTCTTTACATATACAGACCAAATTAATAACATAATCAATAAACAATTTACTATCACCCCTTTTTTTCCTTCTTTTTTTTATTTATTTTTTTTTTTTACTACATATCGACAATATAATAATTACATTTGTACATTTCTCATTTTATAATAGATAGTAAAGCCATGTTCAAGTCAAGCAGATAACCTTGACCTAGTGAGCATCCTATGCATTAGCGGAAACGGAGTATTCCTCTTTATATTGCAAAACTCGCAAGCTAAAGTTAGTAAAGCAGAAAGAAAGCAACTACTGAAACAGTTAGCTGATAGACATTCCATTGCAGATAAGGCGGCGAAATACTAGTGATATTTTTTCAAATGACTAATGTGAGCTTTTTGAACAAATTTACCGGTAGAAGGACACACTAATTCTACAGTTACATCAGACAAAAAGCTTCTTATCAAAAGAGGTCCTTTATAACGCTGATTTAACTTACTACAAATTCTCTGAGCCTTGTCACTTAATAAGTGAGCTTTAATCCAAACCAAATCATTAATTTTAAATGGCACAGGTTGTCTATGCTTATCATAAAACGGTGTACACACGTACGTTTGCCTCGGGTGAGCATACGTGTATGGGCTTGCATTCGCACGTGTGGACACTGTTCGCTGAGGCATGTGGGCGAACCGGAACCCTGTCGGTATTTTGGCGTGCTCAAAGGCGCCTCGGGCGAGCATTGAATGTACGTGTGGACGCGATTTTGCCATACGGGTGAGGCAAAACGTAAACATTGAAGGCGTCATAACCTAATTCCAATGAATTAGGTTAATGAATGACAAATCAAATTGTGATCCAATAACTAATTGTAAATTGTAGGATTTTTGTAATTTTGTAGGATATGTGGATTGCCAAATATTTAAATAGAAACATGCATGGAATATATAATTTGTATCATGATCAACAAATTTAGAACTGCATAATTTAAGTGAAAAAAGCTTCTCTAAAGGGTTCCTACAAGAAAGTATAGCTCAAACTTTGAACAAGTATTCCCTTAAAGGTAAATCTTGAAGCTAATCTTTTGGAGAATCTTGTTTTGTCATGTGTATGAGCAGAGTTAGTTTAAAATGGGCAGCAATTTAGTATTTGATTCAATTTATGGCTAATTTCCTTAAAGAAGACTGTCAATTTTGTGAGACAGTGTTAAGTGCTTTGATTAGGTCATCAAAACTTCTGGAATTATTGTAGAAATTTTTTTTTTTTGAGATTCAGAATAGATATTGGAAACCAACAAATAAATCGCCTAATGTCAAGGATCTCAAAGTTAGAGCCAATCGTTCTTGTGGAGTTATTGATTCCCTCATGATGATATCATTATTGTTTAGATAACTAGTTGAATTAGATTCAGTATATTAACAAGATAATGTTTTGACAACCTAATAAAGTTTGAACTTTCAATCTTATGTCATGTAGCAATTTATTTCCTTACTTCAACCTACAATCGTTCAACCCACCAACATCGTTTGTCAAGTTTTATTTTTGATTTTTTTATATAAGTCATTGAAATAAAATGATACTGCTGCAATTTGTGATAACTATCTTCAATGATGGAATGACGCCATTGTTGTCATGTGGAAAATCTACATCTACCATGTCTTCGTGTCGTCTGCAAATCAGATAGCTTTTTGAATGCCGAGGCATACGTGGATCGCGTCCACAAGGACTTACAGTGAATGTTGAGGCATATGTACATACGATTGTTCGCGCTAATCTGTACGGACGTGTGTACAAGGCTTAAGCAATTTTTCTTTGATTGTGCCGTTTTTATCCATTGGTCACGAGCTCTTTTCCATATCTCAACAGTCTCTTCGGTCACCCTGTCGGGAAGTATCTCACTAATATTCCAAACGTTTAATAATGGATCTCTAGGCTTAAACCTGTACATCAATGAAAAAGGAGTACACTTTGTACTATCATGAATAGCGGTATTGAAAGCTAACGGTAACCAACTATTGATACTCTCATCCCATTTACTTTTGATTATTTGAGTGGAAAGCAATCAAAGAACTACGTAAATTATGGTGGACCCTTTCCACGACATTTGGATTGGGATAAAAAGGTGACGTAGTATTATGTCGAATCCCAAATTCAAAGAAAAAATTTTGAATTTTGTTTGATGTAAAGATTTTAGCATTATCCGATATTATCTGTTTAGGAGTCAAAACCTGAACAAAAATTTGTTTGAGAGCCTTGATAATTGAATCAGAGTTTGCTTTACGTAGAGGTAAAAGCCATACATATTTACTGAATACATCAATACAAGAAAATATGTATTCATGATTAAGAGAGGAACGAGTAAGAGGGCCTACTGTATCTATATGAAACAAAGGCTAAGGGTTCTTCTTGAATTTTAGATGATAAAAATCCATAATTTCCAGCTTGGGCAGGCTTACTTCGACCGCAAACTTTACAAGACCTAACTAAAAAGGTAATATCTTTAGTCAAATTTACCCAATAAAAATTTTCCAAGACTTTTCCAATATTTTTAGACACTCCAAGATGAGCTCCGAGAACACTCTCATGATAATATTTGAATATTAAAGGAACAAGAATCTTTGGAACAACAACCTTAAGTTTATCATCCCTATGCATTTTGATCACTAACACTTTATTTGATATACTGTAAGGAAATTGATCAGTATAATCTTCGATTTTTTTATAATTTCAGAAAGAACAGGATCATTTTCTTGATGTTGCCTAATATAAGTAAAAGCAAGAGGAAAATCGGTCATTTTTAGGGTGTTGATCAAACTTAAATTGAGTTCATCATTATTTGTTTCTACAATTTTGTCAAGTTCCCCTAACTCATTGTCATCATGATACAATCTAGATAACGCATCTGCCAAACAATTATCTTCCCCAGCAACATGGCGAGTAACAAACTGGAAAGACATAAGTCTTATCAACCAACGCCCAAGCCTGCCAGGCTGCCGATCTTGCTTAAGTATCCACGCTAGAGCGCTATTATCAGTAAGTAAAAGAAATTTTGAAAGCTGCAAGTATAGGCGGAATCTTTCCATGCCAAAGATAGCGGCATAACATTCAATTTTGTAAGTGGAATACTTACACTCTTGTTGAGATAATTTCTTGGATGCGAACGCGATCAGTTTCAAGACACCATCAATCTCTCGAGAGAGAATGGCAGAATTGCTAAGGAACTACCATCAGTTTGTAATACAAATTGTTTGGGAAAATCTGCGGTAATTAGAATTGGGGGATTCATTATTGCCTTTTTTTAATGTTTGAAAAGTCTTTTCATGAGCATCTTCCCAAACAAACCTGACATCCTTTTTGCGTAATCGTTCAGGGGGGAAGCGATTGGGCATATTTTTAATATACTTGTGAAAATATCCAGTCATCCCAATGAATCTGGCGATAGCTTTAGCATTTCTAGAACGAGGATAATTTCGAATAGAATTGGTTCGGGAAGGATCAATAGTTATCCCATTTTCAGACACTAAGTTACCCAAGAAGGAAATTTGCCTCTTAGCAAAATTTGTTTTTTCTTCTTTCACCGTCAGATTAGCTGATTTTAAACGTGATAAAACAATATTGATATGCTCCAAATGAGATTCGAAGTCTTTAGAATAGATTACAATATCATCTAGATAATGAATCAGAAATTTGAACTTGATCCCCTCAAAAAGAGTATCCAAAACAGAAGAGAGGGCTTGGGCACCTATGGATAATCCAAACAGAACCCAGGTAGCACACCTACGTGTTTCCAACGTTGAAATTTGGTTGTTGAGGTCGAATAACCGTTAGCGGTTGAATTTTTCAATGTTTTAAGTACAACGTTGTTTTCAACGGTTGTTCTCTCATTGAAAACACGTTGAAAACGAGCTTCCAATTCCACCACTCACAGCGCTACAGTATGTAGTCCTTACAAAAACGGATCTAGCAACTTTCGTCAACTTTCGCCATTTCATGTTAGAATTATTTTCATCACGTTGATGAAAGCTGTGAACTCTTTTAGAAGTGTCTACCCATTCCACTTTGACTTGGTAAGTTTCTTTAATTTATTATTTTTATTTAAAAGATGAGATTGTTTGGTGATTTATTGTCTAAACTTGAAAACAAATATTGTGTGTTATTTACACTTGTTTACATTCGAGGTTAGGGTTAGGTATAATTATTTGTTAAATTAGTGGGCTCTAATTTAATATATTAAAAATTAATATAATACAATAAGCTTGGTTTTAAGTATTGTACATTGCCGTGCTACCAATTTCTCCTTAATCGGTTGGAATAGCATTTAACACCTATTAACCTAAGGATAGTTGTCGGCTCCAATGTAATAGATTCTTGATAAACTATGAATGGATCTATCGCCTATGAATGAGAAATCCAGTTTACAGAGCAAATGAACTTATAATCTTCATGGATAAAATTATACAAATACAAAGAACAATAACTTACAAGTCTAAGCATCTAAAATAGGTAGCCTATTACAAACTAAAGTACTTATCCAGTTTACAGTTGAAAAACAGTGGCTATTGGCTTGTATACACACAAAACAAATTTTATGGACAAAATAGAACACTATAAATTGTTTAAAACTCAATTTAAAACATTAATAAATTCACATCAACGAAAATGATTCAGAGCAAAAATTTACAACACAAACATAGCCAGCCATTAGTTTCAGAGAAGAAAGAACAGGAAAAGCCTAAGTTACAAGTCACAAAGCCAAAGCCTTGTTCGGTGTCGATTTTACAGACACGTCACCAAAAAATTATAAATTACAAGTTTAGAATTCACACCCTACATCTGTTCTCAATAAAACTTTATTTTGAAACTGTTATTTTAAACTTTCATATATATTCTCTATTTAAATAAACTATTTATCTTTTTAATTCTGTCAACCCAGCCTCGGTGACACCATGGAACAATGCAACAATCATTTACGATAATAAATTCTCCGTCAAAAAGTTTGTCCGTCTATCGATAACTCTGATATTTACTATAAAGTTTCATAGATCTCAAATTGAAGATTCGATTCCAATGTGAGAAAAAATGTAATATTACAACATGTAGCCTACTACTTAACTTCCAAATAAATTACAATTACTTTGATTTCTACACAAATATTTTCATTATGCTATCTATGTATTGTTTTTGTCACAGGACTGCTTGTGTTGAGAAATTGAATGAAACTTAATAATATAATGAAAAATATAAATTTTTAAAACATAACCCAATTTAACCTGCAAACAATGGAAGTCTGTTGCTATGGCACTAATAAATTGTCTATGTAGGCTAACATCAAAGTGATTGCTTTTAACAAGTTCAGTACCGGTAATTAACTCAGTGATCCAAGAAATTGGAAACGGGTGCCCAGAGTTCACCTCATAAATATTAACATTTTCCAAATATCGTCATTCCATGGTGACGAAATTTAGCTTAAACTTGTTCATTTTAAAATTTAATTTCTAATTAATTTATGAATGTTTACAACTCATATGTCAAGGATATTTTTGATTAATTTCATTGTGATTTTAACTTTTGGTCTAGGTTTACAAAATTTAGTAGGCCAATAAAAAATGGTTAAAATATCGGCATACAATTGTTTTTTTTTTCATAAAACTAAGTATGTACCTACAGTAACTATTACATTTTACTCATAAATCTAGAAAGTAAATTTTTACCGTTTTTATATAGAGCCTTATTTGTTAGTTCTATAGGCCTAATGAAAGAGGAGTATTTCAAGTTAAAATTCGTCTATGCTACAAAATTTGGAAACCAATATTCTTACTTTATTCTTAGTCAATTTGAATGTTTGAACGAATATCTAAAAAACAGTCATCACCTCGCCTTGTGATTCAAAATATCAATGTGTATAACAAAATATTAGATGTGCACTTGAGAAAAATTTCTGTACTTGTTCCTTTATCCCTTTTGTCCCTTTTAACCATGCAACACCTGTATCAAATAATAACTCCTATGTGGTGGCAAAATTTCATCTGCCTTCATATTTATAGAATTTCTCATTAAAATTTATATTACCTTATGTTTCAGATTCTATCAAACAATCTTGTGGGTCGACTGTGGGCATTAAGACCCAAATTGAAGACGCTATTAAGGATTGGCTAAAATATGCGACACTCAGAGTATTTTCAGTGGAGAAAAAAAACAATCTAATTTTGTCGGTAATTAAAAATATCAAGGTATAAAATAAAATATTTAAACACATTAATATTTATGTTTATATTTAAATTTATTTTACACAAATATTTAATAAAATATTAAAGTATTATGAAATGAAAGTGGAAAGTTATTTTGAAAGTTCCTTTCTATTGAAACACTGTAATAAAATATTTGTTTGGCTATTGCATAAATCACAAACAATCATCATACCTGAAATCTAAAATGTAGGGGGGTTTATACGATGCCAATTGGCAAGACAATAATATTGTCTTCTGAAATGTACAGCTGATGTAAATTATCAATTGAATCTTTTAATTCTAAAACCATCATCTAGGCATGGCTAAATACATACATTACATATTTTTTTCATATATTTTCAATAATATAACAATATTCAGTGTTTAAAAAATGATACCTCACTATATAATATATGTGTCGAGGTTATCATCAAATTAATACTAATTTATGCTACAACAGATAATACAAAAATTCCAAAAATCTAAAACTATATCTAAATACAAACTAAATACAAACTAATTGACAACATCAGCTGACGGTTTAAGAAGACAATTATTATTGTTTTGCCAATTGGTATAGTTTAAACCTGGCATAAATGTCAAGTAAAAATTTAGATGATCTATATTATTTGCTAGAAAGAATTGAGCTATTTTTACTCACCACAGATGAAATTATCATACTAAAATTGAAGATTTTTAACAACTGCTGAATTCTTGAAATAATAGTTTTAAGTTAGGTATGTTTCTTACAGACATAAAATGTTTTTAAGCTTGGCAGAGTATATTAAATTACCATGGTAATTTGGTTGTAACCATCTCAGTTTTTTAAACAAACTTTTATCATACTAATTTTTGTGGATCAAAATTGAAGTAATATGGAAATAGAAAGAAAAATAAAAATCTCAGTACCCTTTTTGAATCATTTAAATGATGATTAATAATAGTGATTAAATAATTCAAAAAGGGTACTGAGATTTTTATTTTTCTTTCTAGTTCTATAAAAAGTAGCCCTACACAGAAAAGAGATGAAGTAATATGGTTTTTATTGTGTGTTTTTAATGTCACCTTACCAATGTACCGCATTGCACGGTAATATTTCTGTTACATGAAATCATATGTAAATAAATGGAAATATGATTTCGTATTTTCATCTCTTTTCAAATGATTTTAGAAATATTACCATGTAATTGATAAGGTACCGGTTCAAAATTATGGCTAATTCAACGTCTATTTATAGTTGAAAATAATGGTTGTCACGACGTGCTTTCAACGTCTATTTATAGTTGAAAATAATGGTTGTCACGACGTGCTTTCAACGTCTATTTATAGTTGAAAATAATGGTTGTTACAATGTTTTTTCAACTATTATTCAACGTTGAAAATAATGTGGAAACGGCGGACATTTTTTCGTGTTTTCAACGTTGAAAATAATGTGGAAACGGCGGACATTTTTTCGTGTTTTCAACGTTGAATTTCAACGTCTTTTCAACGTTAAGGTATTACGTGTTTGTAACGTTATTTCAACGTTTCTGTGCTACCTGGGAACTCTAAGAAAATTATAATTAGCAGAAGGAGTACAAAAACTAGTTAAATGTTTACACTTTTCGGAAAGACCTAACTGGTGGTAGGATTGATTCAAATTGAGAACAGAAAAATATTTCGCTCCATGGAACCAGTGAAACATATTTTCTATATTTGGCAAAGGAGTAGCATCCAATGCTATTTTGCGATTTAAACTACGAAAATCTACCACTACTCTTTGTCCACCATCTTTTTTTGACACAAGGAAACAAGGACTAGAATAATTTGAGTTAGATTTTTCAATAAATCCTTCTTCAAGCATTTTCTTAATTTTCTGATTTAGAATCTCCATTCTCATAGGATTTAATTGATCCCTATCATTGAGTGAACCACTTGGCAATATAATTGAAGCTCTGAATCAACAGGCAGCAGCTCCATCACCTCCACCATCACCAGAATCAGAGCCACGCCCACATCATAGACGTGTTAAAGAACCTGTATGAGTACGCAGACATCATGGACACCGTGTACCATACACACCACCACTTACACCACTACAGCCCTGGCCCCTAAAACAAGCTGTGAGACATCTAGAACTGCCCAACATTGGGGAGGAATCTCCTTCAAGCTTTGAAGCATTTGGAGAAGCATCAGGCTTTAGTCCAGCTGCAAGTACATCAAGTGTTGCACACAAATTGATGTTGTCAAGTAAAGAAGACAATTATGATGAAGAAGATGATGGGATGGAGGTTGAGGAGGAGGAGGAGGAGAGGGGTGCTACTGCTCAGAAAGCATTACTAACAAGCAGTCAAAAAAGAGTTCAACAAGCATTGGCAAGTGCTGGACTGACTGGAACACTAGTAGGATGCTATCTTCATAGAGCTATGAGTGGAGATAGCAGTTATGATGCTACATATGGTCCAAAAGTTGTTGGCAATGAGTACTATTTGGGCAACAAACTGCTAACCTTTGGAAGTGATGGGGCAAAGATTGTACTGACTGACCTAGAAAACTCTGCAAACATGTTAACATTCAATGCAACACCTGGACTGTGTGATTTAATTTTCAAAAAGAAGCCAAACAAACCATTGAAAGCTGATGAGGTTGCATACATCCATATTTTGAACATTACAAGTTTGCATAAGGAAAACAATGATCCTGATGGCAGGATTATCAACCACAATGATACCAAGTATAAGACAGTTATCCATAAATTGCTCCTCAATACTAGAGCAAAGTATAGTAAGGTTAGTGGAAGAGGACTGGTGGCGCCATTTAATATGGTGGCAAACAATCGAACCAAGGTTGAGTATGTCTACTACAATGATCCCAACGAGTTGGTGGACAGACTAAGACTGTTGGATCAGTCCAAGGCAGTTGGCAACACTGGACATGAGAATGAAATCAATTCAATTCTAGAAGAGTTGGTTGAAGGCAGTTATATAGTTGGTGGCAACTAGCTATAAAAGCCTGTATACCTGATGATAAGTGTCAGTGTACATCATGGATTCTATGGGAAACATCAATTCCCGCTACAGGCGTATGATTAATTTAGCATAACATAACAAAAACTAAAAGAAACAGAGTCACCAATTAATGTTTGAGTCGGCCGCCCTCGCATCAAAAGGAACGCTGTTCTCAAAAGAAAAGAAAATGATACACAGAAAACGCATCTGTAATCAGTGCATCAAGAAACAAAATCTAAACTACCTTAGAAAGGCTCAATAACAATCTACCTCAACTCGACAATCATCATACTTTGTCTTTACTAACAATCTTGCTTTCGAATTAGCAAAATAATATATCCAATTCAATACAATCTTTTTCAGTAAGAATTATTTAAAGAGATAACAAACTATTCAGTTAACAAAACCTTAATACAGTATCAATCAAAACCTACATGACTATGCAGTACCTAACCTAATACTTTATAATATACAAAATACCTTTGAAATATCATAATCAATTCTATTAACAATGTACTTCCATTATTAGTAAATAGACTCTTTACATATACAGACCAAATTAATACCATAATCAATAAACAATTTACTATCACCAGTAGATGAATTTTACCACTTCTGGGACACCTCAAGGTCATCCACTCCTGGGACACCTCAAGGTCACCCATGACATCATAACCTAACCTAACCCAAGTTTATGATATCTAACCTAACCTAACCTAACCCAAGTTTTTGATATCTAACCTAACCTAACCTAAGTTTTTTGATATCTAACATATCGAAAATTCTTCTTCTTCTTCTTCCTCTTCTTCTTCTTCTTCTTCTTCTTCTTCTTCTTCTTCTCTTCTTCTTCTTCTTCTTCTTCGTCTTCTTCTTCTTCTTCTTCTTTTCTTCTTCTTCTTCTTCTTCTTTCTTCTTCTTCTTCTTCTTCTTCTTCTTCTTCTTCTTCTCTTCTTCTTCTTCTTTCTTCTTCTTCTTCTTCTTCTTCTTCTTCTTCTTCTTCTTTCTTCTTCTTCTCTTCTTCTTCTCTTCTTCTTCTTCTTCTTCTTCTTCTTCTTCTTTTCTTCTTCTTCTTCTTCTCTTCTTTTTCTTCTTCTTCTTCTTTTCTTCGTCTTCTTCTTCTTCTTCTTTTCTTCTTCTTCTTCTTTTTCTTCTTCTTCTTCTTCTTCTTCTTCTTCTCCTCTTCTTCTTCCTTCTTCTTCTTCTTCTTCTTATTCTTCTTCTTCTTCTTCTTCTTCTTCTTCTTCTTCTTCTTCTTCTTCTTCTTCTTCTTCTTCTTATAAATAAATAGAGAATTTTCTTTGTAGACATTACTTGTCCCATAGCAGTTGTTAGTTGAAAAAATGAACACTCCCAACTGTCTAAAAATAAATAGAGAAGTTTTCCTTGTAGTCAAACCTTCCTTGTAGTTGAACGTTCCTGGTTGATAAATGTTGAAGTAAATTAATCCATGATCATTCGTATCAAAAGCAGTTGTTATTCAAAAATATTTCAAAAATAAATAGAGAAGTTTCCTTGTAGTCGGATTTTCCTTGTGATAAACTTTGAAGTAGTAGTAATTAAATCTGTCACTATTTGTCCTCATTTTGTTCTTTCACTATTGTATTTAGTATGTATTATGTATTAATATATAGTATTATTATAGTATTATGTAGTATGTATTAATATATAATTAATACATTAATAGATTAATATATAATCTTTACCTAATCTATTCTATAGATTTATTATTATGACTATTTATTTCCAATAAATAGAGAATTTTCCTTGTAGTCAGAGCTATGGGTATGTACCATCAACAGCAGCATACTGCCCCCACCACCGTGCGCTGGCTTGCTTGAGCCCTGGCCTGAGCCCCGGCCTGAGCCCCGGCCTGAGCCCCGGCCTGAGCCCCGGCACATGCCCCGGCACATGCCCCAGCACAAGCCCCGGCCCAAGCATATGCACTGCATCCCTTATTTTTCAAAATTAATAGAGAATTTTCCTTGTTCAACTTTGCCCAATACTAAGCTTTCAATAATTGCTGCTAGCAACCAAGTGGAAGGTTAGATAAAAATATAATAATAATTTCCCTCTGTTAAAGATGGCTGACAATAACCCCCGCAAAGGACTCCCGCAGAGACCTCACAGCATGCAAAGTGAAAATATCACTGTGTTGATGGGCCCTGCTGCAATCATCCTGCAACACTTGAACGCTCTGAGAGCTCAATCTACATCAGGGGCTGCAGACAATCCATGATGGTCAACACCAGCAGCAACCAACCTCCCAAGACAACAGATCTTGACCCCCACAACAACATTGTGAAAACATCACCCCCAAACGTAGCAATAACGATCTCTCCACCCCACCAGCAGACAAGGCGCTATCAGACGCAATCAAAAAACTTTTAATGAAACACCTAGATCAAGTAGTGTAACTCCTCCTTTGAAGTTGGATGTCAACCACTGTCGTCAAACAGAAAAGTGTAGTCCTACATCTGAGCAAAGATTGGAGGAGGGGTACCTTGCAGGACATGTCACACTTGACAAGGATTGTCCTCAGGTTTACCTTACAGGTGAACCTCTAGACAATCAATCTCTCCCATTTCTAGGGATGTATTTAGGTTAGGTCTGCCAAACCAGCTCTGTGCAATATGGCAATGGCTTGTGATATATCATTATTTTAGCTTTAGTTTTAGTATGCTTCTTCCAATTTAATAACACACAACTTACCTATATTTGACAGATGGACGACTCATGGATGGAGTTTTCTGACGATGAGGAGGCAATATACAATCCACCCTCACTATACGTGCTAGCGCTACAGGTTTCGGGGAGGAGCTCAATACCATGGTGCAGATCTTGGACTCCTGCCAAAATCAATTCGCGATGATATTGATGAATCATACTGTGTACTGAAGTCAATTGCTATGTCCCGCTGTGATTTTAAAGACTTCAACAACATGATACCCTATTATAGGCAGGAAGCAATCTGGAAGTCGGCTACAGCATATAAAGACCCAAGTCCGTTCACAGGTAGCACCTTTCTATACAGTATGAATCACATATCATCATTATGTAGAAGCCGTGTTCCCAATTGTTGTTGTGAAGAGATAATTTATATTGCAATCCTATTGAACAAACGACAAACGTATCAAGACCACTTCATACTTCAAAGCCTGGGGCTGGTTGGGGAAAGTCTTCTAGTTGATTATAAGCAAAGTCATAGAAAATTGATTCAATCAAACTATGAAATGGGGTCTCATTCAACACCAAAAGTATGGATCTTTGTATGAAAAATACCTTATATCAAAATTATATTTCTAACCTATATTCATGTTCCAGATGGCAACCAATAGATTACTACCAGACCAACTACTGTTGACCAATACAAAGCTTTTATGTAGACAAGTTGTGGAAATGAAATTACCATCTGTGTCTCTTTTGGAATGAAAATGCTATGAAATTGAATGAAGATGAGGATCCACATGCACTACGATACATGCATGTCAAACCGTGCCAATGGGTCTTTACATCAATATATTGAGCAGGCACTATATTGATCATTCCATAACCATGGCTCATGCAAGTATCATCAAAGTGGTGTTATGCCTTATGCTAGCACTTGGGTGTCAGCACAGCACTGGACCCCATGTACAAAATGGAGGATTTTCTGACATTGAGGGATCATGGTCTTGATGCATCAAACATCTTCCATATTCGTCAGTGTCTACTAACATCTGGATATCCAGCTCTACAAGGTAACCGGTCAGCAATCAACCGAATGTACAGTGACATCAATGACTGGTACATGAAAATGGCAGGGGAACGAGATGTGGAGGGGGATCTTTGCCGTCGTGTCCACTGCGCATACAATCTGCGCACATGTCTCCACTCATCATTTACCTCGACGGACTTTCTAGAAGCAGTCATCGAGAGTTCAGTTGAGATCTGCGCACCATACTGTTAAGAACAAGTATCTACTACTGCTGCTGCTGCTGCTGCTGCTGCGGACCCAGCCACCACTTGCAATGAAGGGAGCGTGTGAGTGTGGAAATTGTCATTTTGTAATTGGTACCCAATGGACAGTAAAACCGTGTGTGCAATACTATGGTGATGGCTACAAACCATTTGAATCTGTTGATAACCTAACGGAAGTAATATTTAACCTCTACCCTGATGCTGAAGTGAGAAGTGATTTTAGGAATAATGCAATTACTCTGAACTTTCCAATCAGTAAAAGTTTCTGTGAAATATCACAAAGACTTGGAAGTGTGTACTACTGGCTTGTCATTGATATCTGGACTGAATATCTATATAACCTCAATAATTGTAAATGCCTATTATCTTTCTTGCATATATATATATATATATTATATATATATATATATTATATATATATATATATATAATGTTAATAAACAAGGAGTGAAATTGTTATTGCTTCCCATCTTATTGTGTATACAACCTAGACCACCACACACAGTTGTGTGGGTGTTGGAAAAAGCCAGTTGCAAAAAGTAATTCTGGAACAATTAATATCAAACAATGTCCAGAAGAGCTTTTTCCAACACCCTGCACACACACTATATCAAAAGGATATAAGAAAGCAGACAGAGTTGAGGAGAAAACAAATAATATTATATTGAGAAATAAAGCAATTGAAAATTAATAGAAATACAGGAAAAAAATAATGGCAAATATATATGGATCATAAACATTTCAAAATAGATATTGCATAGATGATGATTGCACTCACACACACACAGGACTAGTCCAGGAGACTGCGATCTCTGAGAAAATTCAAGATGTGCAGAGCACACACCCTTTGAATAGTAAGATTATTGTGTCTCTCTGCCTGCATAAGGTGGAGACATAGCACCAAACTTACTTGAAAGAATTCAATATTGTCTACTAGAGTTTCACGTCTACGCCGACGGTCATCCATAGGGGAAACGTACGAAACTACAAGCTCTTTCAGGATAGCCACATGTAGATGCCCCACAATTCCAATCATTGCTCTATGCGAATCCCTATAATGCAGTCTGGTGGGGAGATAGCTGAAGAGAGCTGTCTCTATTGCCGTCAACCTAGCCACCATTATAGATTGAGCCCTATTGAACAGTCTCTCTATAATCTCCCTAACACCCATGAACAGAGGGTCAACCACAGGATAGGGGTGAAGTTCAATCTGACGCACCAATCGTCTTCGCTCCACTTCAATGACGTGATCAGTGGGTCACCCTCTCGGACCACCCCTACCCTGTGGTGGGCCGTACACCGGCGACCTGGCTCGAAACCCAGCGGCAGCCATGGCATTGTCATCGGCTTCTGCTTCTGCTTCCGCGTCTGCATTGGCTTCTGCAGCAGCTCCTGCATTGGCCTCTGCATCGGCGGTAGCCTCTGCATCGACATTGGCCTCTGCATTGGCCTCTGCGTCGGCGGTTGCCTCTGCGTTGGCCTCTCCGTCGGCGGTAGCCTCTGCGTCAGCAGTTGCCTCTGCATCGGCGGTTGCCTCTGCATCGGCCTCTGCATCGGCGGTAGCCTCTGCGTCGGCGATAGCCTCTGCGTTGGCCTCTGCATTGGCGTCAGCCTCTGCATTGGCCTCTGCTTTTTCATTGACCTCTGCAACACCATTGTTGCCTTCGGCGGCGTCTGGTTCAGCATTGGGAACAGGTGTGCCGATTGGTGTGTAGAAGAATTGGTCAAGGAACGCTTCAACATCGTCAATTTCCACAACCCCCTCCTCCTCCTCCTGTTCTTCGGCATCCTGTTCAGGCATGTCCTCCTGAAGATCAGGAGCTACTGCCGCTACTTCAGCCCCCCACTCCTCCTCGGGAGGCAATGCTACTGCCTCCTGAATATCCTCTGCGGGAGGCAGTGATTCTACCTCCCACTCAGCAATATTTAACGTGGGCGGTGGTGGTGGTGAAGGTGGCACAGGATCTACCACCACCATACGTGGTGAAGGGTGAACCACCATGACAGGCCATTGGCAGCGGTGATCATCCTCCCCTAGTGGGCGACGGTGGCGTACTGCAAGCTGTGCATGCTTGTCATCCTCGTCGCTGCTGCTGCTGCTGCTGCTGGATGAAGTGAAAATACGAACAATCTCACAAAATAATAATAGAGGCACACACGCGCGTAAAACAGTTCTGTCACCAACACCGCCACTTAGCAGAATAAAGTCCACATCCTATGAAAAAGCTCAACTTTCAAACCCACCTCCCCCCCGCTCAGTATAAACCAGATTTATGTGGGACTGTGATAAAAATTTACAGCACTATCAATATCCTGTTTAAATAAGGCAGCATCCAGTTAGACTATCAACAGTTAAATTGATTATTTTCAAATAACAACGGCTTTGGGACAAGTAATCACAGATTAAATTACTACTACTACAACAAGGAAAATTCTCTATTTATTTTGAAATATTTTCTAAACTATCAACAGTTAAATTGATTATTTTCAAATAACAACTGCTTTGGGACAAGTAATAACAGATTAAATTACTACTACTACATCAAGGAAAATTCTCTATTTATTTTGAAGTTTTTTTTTAAACTATTCAATGACCCTCACTCCTCCTGTCACATGTCTGTATGGGCATGGTTGGGGGGTCATCCACTCAGGAGGAGTGGGGGGCTGAAGTAGCGGCAGTAGCTCCTGATCTTCAGGAGGACATGCCTGAACAGGATGCCGAAGAACAGGAGGAGGAGGAGGGGGTTGTGGAAATTGACGATGTTGAAGCGTTCCTTGACCAATTCTTCTACACACCAATTGGCACACCTGTTCCCAATGCTGAACCAGACGCCGCCGAAGGCAACAACGCTGTTGCAGAGGTCAATGAAAACGCAGAGGCCAATGCAGAGGCTAACGCCGATGCAGAGGCCAACGCAGAGGCTATCACCGACGCAGAGGCTACCGCCGATGCAGAGGCCGACGCAGAGGCAACCGCCGACGCAGAGGCAACCGCTGACGCAGAGGCTACCGCCGACGGAGAGGCCAACGCAGAGGCAACCGCCGACGCAGAGGCCAATGCAGAGGCCAATGCCGATGCAGAGGCTACCGCCGACGCAGAGGCCAATGCAGGAGCTGCTGCCGAAGCCAATGCAGACGCGGAAGCAGAAGCAGAAGCCGATGACAACGCCATGGCTGCCGCTGGGTTTCGAGCCAGGTCGCCGGTGTACGGCCCACCACAGGGTAGTGGTGGTTGGAGAGGGCGACCTACTGATCACGTCATTGAAGTGGAGCAAAGACAATTGGTGCGTCAGATTGAACTTCACCCCTATCCTGTGGTTGACCCTCTGTTCATGGGTGTTAGAGAGATTATAGAGAGACTGTTCAATAGGGCTCAATCTATAACAGTGGCTAGGTTGACGGCAATAGAGACAGCTCTCTTCAGCTATCTCCCCACCAGACTGCATTATAGGGATTCACATAGAGCAATGATTGGAATTGTGGGGCATCTACATGTGGCTATCCTGAAAGAGCTTGTAGTTTCGTACGTTTCCCCTATGGATGACCGTCTGTGTAGACGTGAAACTCTAGTAGACAATATTGAATTCTTTCAAGTAAGTTTGGTGCTATGTCTCCACCTTATGCAGGCAGAGAGACACAATAATCTTACTATTCAAAGGGTGCGTGCTCTGCACATCTTGAATTTTCTCAGAGATCGCAGTCTCCTGGACTAGTCCTGTATGTGTGTGAGTGCAATCATCATCTATGCAATATCTATTTTGAAATGTTTATGATCCATATATATTTGCCATTATTTTTTTCCTGTATTTCTATTAATTTCCAATTGCTTTATTTCTCAATATAATATTATTTGTTTTCTACTCAACTCTGTCTTTTTTCTTATATCCTTTTGATATAGTGTGTGTGCAGGGTGTTGGAAAAAGCTCTTCTGGACATTGTTTGATATTAATTGTTTGAGAATTACTTTTTGCAACTGGCTTTTTCCAACACCCACACAACTGTGTGTGAGGTGGTCTAGGTTGTATACACAATAAGATGGGAAGCAATAACAATTTCACTCCTTGTTTATTAACATTTTATATATATATATATATATATATATATATATATATATATATATATATTGTCACGGCATAATTTCCAATAAAAATGGAAACAGCTTAAATCAAAAGAATTTTGAAAGTAGGCGCCAATCTCTGAGTTCATTATCTCCTATTTCCGATAACAGAGAGCGCTCCTTTCCATACAGCTGATAGATGGTCAGTCAAAAACAAAAATATTCCACAGATGATAATATTTTCCAAATTATTAAAAAAATTAAAGTAATTCGAAATAAAATGAAATATCAAATTCCATTCACCACCTATCCTATGTCCTTCCTTAATTTGGCAATAGTGTGTGACGTCACATCTCGGAAGTGCAGTGAAAGAAAAAATCTTATCGTTTGTTGGGTGTGTGTCGGATCGTGCCGTATGATGATGTGCTGAGAACTGAACGTGTTATATATGTGAAGGACAGATAACACATTTATGTCGCTGTCGTATCGTGTCGACCATTTTCATGAGGACTATATCTATATATCGGTGAGTTGATCAATAATATATTTTATATTGCCAAATTTTCCTGCATAATCCATCATCACCACATGTCTAACTTAGGCCTATTAATTGATTGAGTTATTTGGAGCAATTACAAAATACAATGAACCTTTTAAAATATAAAAATATGGAACTAAATTAAATTTATTCAATAAAAATAGGCCAAGGTAGTAGTGGATATTTCTAAATTGGGATTTCAAGAATTATGAACCCCAACAATATATATATGCAAGAAAAGATAATACAAATTTACAATTATTGAGGTTATATAGATATTCAGTCCAAGATATCAATGACAAGCCAGTAGTACACACTTCCAAGTCTTTGAGATATTTCACAGGAACTTTAACTGATTGGAAAGTTCAGAGTAATTGTATTATTCCTAAAATCACTTCTCACTTCAGCATCAGGGAAGAGGTTGAATATTACTTCCATTAGGTTATCAACAGATTCAAATGGTTTGTAGCCATCACCATAGTATTGCACACACGGTTTTACCATCCATTGGGTACCAATTACAAAATGACAATTTCCACACTCACACGCTCCCTTCATTGCAAGTGGTGGCTGGGTCCGCAGCAGCAGCAGCAGCAGCAGTAGTAGATACTTGTTCTTCACAGTATGGTGCACAGATCTCAACTGAACTCTTGATGACTGCTTCTAGAAAGTCTGTCGAGGTAAATGATGAGTGGGGACATGTGCGCAGATTGTATGCGCAGTGGACACAACAGCAAAGATCCCCCTCCACATCTCGTTACCCTGCCATTTTCATGTACCAGTCATTGATGTCACTGTACATTCGGTTGATTGCTGACCGGTTACCTTGTAGAGCTGGATATCCAGATGTTAGTAGACACTGACAAATATGGAAGATGTTTGATGCATCAAGACCATGATCCCTCAATGTCAGAAAATCCTCTGTTTTGTACATCGGGACCAGTGCTGTGCTGACACCAAGTGCTAGCATAAGGCATAACACCACTTTGATGATACTTGCATGAGCCATGGTTATGGAATGATCAATATAGTGCCTGCTCAATATATTGATGTAAAGACTCATTGGCACGGTTTGACATGCATGTATTGTAGTGCAGGTGGATCCCCATCTTCATTCAATTTCATAGCATTTTCATTCCAAAAGAGACACAGATGGTAATTTCATTTCCACAACTTGTCTACATAAAAGCTTTGTATTGGTCAACAGTAGTTGGTCTGGTAGTAATCTATTGGTTGCCATCTGGAACATGAATATAGGTTAGATATAAAATTTTGATATAAGGTATTTTTCATACAAAGATCCATACTTTTGGTGTGAATGAGACCCATTCATAGTTTGATTGAATCGATTTTCTATGACTCGCTTATAATCAACTAGAGACTTTCCCAACCAGCCCCAGGCTTTGAAGTATGAAGTGGTCTTGATACGTTGTCGTTTGTTCAATAGGATTGCAATATAAATTATTTCTTCACAACGACAATTGGGAACACGGCTTCTACATGATGATGATATGTGATTCATGTTGTATAGAAAGGTGCTACCTGTGAACGGACTGGGTCTTTATATGCTGTAGCCGACTTCCAGATGCTTCCTGCCTATAATAGGGTATCATGTTGTTGAAGTCTTTAAAATCACAGCGGGACATAGCAATTGACTTCAGTACACAGTATGATTCATCAATATCATCGCGAATTGATTTTGGCAGGAGTCCAAGATCTGCACCGAGGTATTGAGCTCCTCCCCGAAACCTGTAGCGCTAGCACGTATAGTGAGGGTGGATTGTATATTGCCTCCTCATCATCAGAAAACTCCATCCATGAGTCATCCATCTGTCAAATATAGGTAAGTTGTGTGTTATTAAATTGGAAGAAGCATACTAAAACTAAAGCTAAAATAATGATACATCACAAGCCATTGCCATATTGCACAGAGCTGGTTTGGCAGACCTAACCTAAATACATCCCTAGAAATGGGAGAGATTGATTGTCTAGAGGTTCACCTATAAGGTAAACCTGAGGACAATCCTTGTCAAGTGTGACATGTCCTGCAAGGTACCCCTCCTCCAATCCTTGCTCAGATGTAGGACTATACTTTTCTGTTTGACGACGGTGGTTGACATCCAACTTCAAAGGAGGAGTTACACTACTTGATCTAGGTGTTTCATTAAAAGTTTTTTGATTGTGTCTGATAGCGCCTTGTCTGCTGGTGGGGTGGAGAGATCGTTATTGCTATGTTTGGGGGTGATGTTTTCACAATGTTGTTGTGGGGGTCGAGATCTGTTGTCTTGGGAGGTTGGTTGCTGCTGGTATTGACCATCATGGATTGTCTGCAGCCCCTGATGTATAGATTGAGCTCCCAGAGCGTTCAAGGTTGCAGGATGATTGCAGCAGGCCCCCCAACACAGTGATATTTTCACTTTGCATGCTGTGAGGTCTCTTCGGGAGTCCTTGGCGGGGGTTATCGTCAGCCATCTTTAACAGAGAAAAATTATTATTATATTTTTTCTAACCTTTCACTTGGTGCTAGCAACAATTATTGAAAGCTTAGTATTGGGCAAAGTTGAACAAGGAAAATTCTCTATTTATTTTGAAAAATATGGGATGCAGTGCATATGCTTGGGCCGGGGCTTGTGCCGGGGCATGTGCCGGGGCATGTACTGGGGCTCAGGCCGGGGCTCAAGCAAGCCAGCGCACGGTGGTGGGGGCAGTATGCTGCTGTTGATGGTACACACCCATAGCTCTGACTACAAGGAAAATTCTCTATTTATTGGAAATAAATAGTCATAATAATAAATCTATAGAATAGATTAGGTAAAGATTATATATTAATCTATTAATGTATTAATTATATATTAATACATACTACATAATACTATAATAATACTATATATTAATACATAATACATACTACATACAATAGTGAATGAACAAAATGAGGACAAATAGTTACAGATTAAATTACTACTACTTCAAAGTTTATCAACAAGGAAAATCTGACTACAAGGAAACTTCTCTATCTATTTTTGAAGAAGAAGAAGAAGAAGAAGAATAAGAAGAAGAAGAAGATAGAAGAAGAAGAAGAAGAAGAAGAAGAAGAGAAGAAGAAGGAAGAGAGAATTTTTGATATGTTAGATATCAAAAACTAGGTTAGGTTAGGTTAGATATCAAAAACTTGGGTTAGGTTAGGTTAGATATCAAAAACTTAGGTTAGGTTAGGTTAGATATCAAAAACTTGGGTTAGGTTAGGTTAGATATCAAAAACTTAGGTTAGGTTAGGTTAGATATCAAAAACTTGGGTTGGGTTAGGTTATGACATCATGGGTGACCTTGAGGTGTCCCAGGAGTGGATGACCTTGAGGTGTCCCAGAAGTGGTAAAATTTATCTACTATCACCCCTTTTTTTTTCTTTCTTTTTTTTATTTTTATTTTTTTTTTCTATTTTATTTATTTTTTTTTTACTACATATCGACAATAGGTTTAAATCTGTATATCAATGAAAAAGGAGTACATTTTGTACTATCATGAATAGCGGTATTGAAAGCTAACGGTAACCAACTATTGATACTCTCATCCCATTTACTTGATTATTTGAGTGGAAAGCAATCAAAGAACTACGTGATTATGGTGTACCCTTTCCACGACATTTGAATTTGGATAAAAAGGTGACATAGTATTATGTCGAATCCCAAATTCAAAGAAAAAATTTTGAATTTTGTTTGATGTAAAGATTTTAGCATTATCCGATATTATCTGTTTAGGAGTCGAAGCCTGAACAAAAATTTGTTTGAGAGCCTTGATAATTGAATCAGAGTTTGCTTACATAGAGGTAAAAGCCATACATATTTACTGAATACATCAATACAAGAAAATATGTATTCATGATTAAGAGAGGAACGAGTAAGAGGGCTACTGTATCTATATGGAACAAGGCTAAGGGTTCTTCTTGAATTTTAGATGATAAAAATCCATAATTTCCAGCTTGGGCAGGCTTACTTTGACCGCAAAACTTTACAGACCTAACTAAAAGGTAATATCTTTAGTCAAATTTACCCAATAATAATTTTCCAAGACTTTTCCAATATTTTTAGACACTCCAAGATGAGCTCCGAGAACACTCTCATGATAATATTTGAATATTAAAAGAACAAGAATCTTTGGAACAACAACCTTTAGTTTATCATCCCTATGCATTTTGATCACTAACACTTTATTCAAAGGAGCCATAGTTTGTAAGGAAATTGATCAGTATAATCTTCGATTTTTTTATAATTTCAGAAAGAACAGGATCATTTCCTTGATGTTGCCTAATATAAGTAAAAGCAAGAGGAAAATCGGTTATTTCTAGGGTGTTGATCAAACTTAAATTGAGTTCATCATTATTTGTTTCTACAATTTTGTCAAGTTCCCCTAACTCATTGTCATCATGATACAATCTAGATAACGCATCTGCCAAACAATTATCTTCCCCAGCAACATGGCGAGTAACAAACTGGAAAGACATAAGTCTTATCAACCAACACCAAGCCTGCCAAGCTGCTGATCTGCTTAAGTATCCACGCTAGAGCACTATATCAGTAAGTAAAAGAAATTTTGAATGCTGCAAGTATAGGCAAATCTTTCCATGCCAAAGATAGCGGCATAACATTCAATTTTGTAAGTGGAATACTTACACTCTTGTTGAGATAATTTCTTGGATGCGAACGTGATCAGTTTCAAGACACCATCAATCTCTTGAGAGAGAATGGCAGAAATCGCTAAGGAACTACCGTCAGTTTGTAATACAGATTGTTTGGGAAAATCTGCGGTAATTAGAATTGGGGGATTCATTATTGCCTTTTTTTAATGTTTGAAAAGCCTTTTCATGAACATCTTCCCAAACAAACCTGACATCCTTTTTGCGTAATTCGTTCAGGGGGGAAGCGATTTGGGCATAATTTAATATACTTGTGAAAATATCCAGTATCCCAATGAATCTGGCGATAGTTTAGCATTTTTAGGGAACGAGGAAATTTCGAATAGAATTGGTTCGGGAAGGATCAATAGGTTATCCCATTTCAGACACTAAGTTACCCAAGAAGGAAATTTGCCTCTTAGCAAAATTTGTTTTTTCTTCTTTCACCGTCAGATTAGCCGATTTTGAACGTGATAAAACAATATGATATGCTCCAAATGCGATTCGAAGTCTTTATAATAGATACAATATCATCTAGATAATGAATCAGAAATTTGAACTTGATCCCCTCAAAAAGAGTATCCAAAACAGAAGAGAGGGTGGCACCTTGGATAATCCAAACGGAACTCTAAGAAAATTATATTAGCAGAAGGAGTACAAAAACTAGTTAATGTTTACACTTTTCGGAAAGACCTAACTAGTAGTAGGATTGATTCAAATTGAGAACAGAAAAATATTTCGCTCCATGGAACCAGTGAAACATTTTTCCATATTGGCAAAGGAGTAGCATCCAATGCTATTTTGCGATTTAAACTACGAAAATCTACCACTACTCTATGTCCTTCATCTTTTTTTGACACAAGGAAACAAGGACTAGAATAATTTGAGTTAGATTTTTCAATAATTCCTTCTTCTAGCATTTTCTTAATTTTCTGATTTAGAATCTCCATTCTCATAGGATTTAATTGATCCCTATCATTGAGTGCCACTTGGCAATATAATTGAAGCTCTGAATCAACAGGCAGCAGCTCCATCACCTCCACCATCACCAGAATCAGAGCCATGCCCACATCGTAGACGTGTTAAAGAACCTGTATGAGTATGCAGACATCATGGACATCGTGTACCATACACACCACCACTTACACCACTATAGCCCTGGCCCCTAAAACAAGCTGTGAGACATCTAGAACTGCCCAACATTGGGGAGGAATCTCCTTCAAGCTTTGAGCATTTGGAGAAGCAACAGGCTTTAGTCCAGCTGCAAGTACATCAAGGTTGCACACAAATTGATGTGTCAAGTAAAGAAGACAATTATGATGAAGAAGATGATGGGATGGAGGTTGAGGAGGAGGAGGAGGAGAGGGGTGCTACTGCTCAGAAAGCATTACTAACAAGCAGTCCAAAAAGAGTTCGACAAGCATTGGCAAGTGCTGGACTGACTGGAACACTAGTAGGATGCTATCTTCATAGAGCTATGAGTGGAGCGAGAGCAGTTATGATGCTACATATGGTCCAAAAGTTGTTGGCAATGAGTACTATTTGGGCAACAAACTGCTAACCTTTGGAAGTGATGGGGCAAAGATTGTACTGACTGACCTAGAAAACTCTGCAAACATGTTAACATTCAATGCAACACCTGGACTGTGTGATTTATTTTCAAAAAGAAGCCAAACAAACATTGAAAGCTGATGAGGTTGCATACATCCATATTTTGAACATTACAAGTTTGCATAAGGAAAACAATGATCCTGATGGCAGGATTATCAACCACAATGATACCAAGTATAAGACAGTTATCCATAATTGCTCCTCAATACTAGAGCAAAGATAGTAAGGTATAGTAAGGTTAGTGGAAGGGGACTGGTGGCGCCATTTAATATGGTGGCAAACAATCAAACCAAGGTTGAGTGTCTACTACAATGATCAACGAGTTGGTGGACAGACTAAGACTGTTGGATCAGTCCAAGGCAGTTGGCAACACTGGACATGAGAATGAAATCAATTCAATTCTAGAAGAGTTGGTTGAAGGCGGTTATATAGTTGGTGGCAACTAGCTATAAAAGCCTGTATACCTGATGATAAGTGTCAGTGGACATCATGGATTCTATGGGAAACATCAATGCCCGCTACAGGCGTATGATCAATTTAGCAAATCCATGTGCCAATAGGGATGTTGTGAATTTCTACACATGTAGAGATCTGATTTCACTATGGCTGCCAAAGACAAGGAACAATACCACATCACGTATTTACAAATCTCAACGATTCAATACTAACTGATATGCTAGATCCAATAAAGCCTACTGATAGAGTGAACAATTGATATCTTGAGAAGAGGCTGATGAGTTGCTGGTTGGGGTAAAATGTTTACATTGTATTTAGACATGTGTTAGATCCAGAAAATGCTAAAACTATGAAGGGATTGCCACCTGATGAAATGAAAAGAAAACGTTTCATCAGATCTTATGGGACTACCAGAACCACCTCCTGCAACACTACCTAAAACATCATTACACCAGCACAAACATAGTCCACACCAAAAAGTATAAAACCAGCTGCTAAAAGCCGTTAAGAAGCATTAGATGGCTGGATGTAAGAGAGTGAGGAGGTACAAAGGGGAGGGGTACTATTCAATTGCAAAAGCTGCCAGTTCAATAGTGGAAAAAAGTGCTGGGACACTTTAATCGAGCTATCGATATTTTACCTTTTGAGGTGCACATCCCTGGTGGCTACCAGTACTGCGGACCAGGTACCAAGCTAGAGAAGCGTTTTGCAAGAGGTGATCCGGGTATAATAGTCTTGATAGAGCTTGCAAAGAGCACGATATTGCCTACTCAAAAAAGTGGTGATACAGCAAGCAGAGCAAAGGCTGACAATATCTGGCAGAACGAGCTTGGAGAGTGATAAAATCTCAGATGCAGGAGTACTTAAGAAGGCATAGCAGCACCAGCAGTGAATAATATCATGAAGGCCAAGTTTGGTGGAGGGGTAAAACATAAGCAGCATCAGAAGAAGAAGAAAGCAGCAGCAGTTTTGAAGAAGGGAAAGGGACTCTATCTGAGACAACAGCGCAGGACCCAGGGAAACAGAGCTCGTCGCCGTCAATGTGGCGGCAACAAGAGAAGACTATAATTGCTCTACCTGATCGAGCACTCACAGATGCTGATCTCTACAAGTATGCATGCCGCCTAAAGCTGAAACATTTTCGAGGAGTGTTTATGCGAGATGTCCTACCATTGGATGGACCTTGGAGACAAGAGTGTGGCATCATCAACTGGATACCAGCAGTGGAGCAGGCACACATTGGTGTGCTATTTGAAAAAGGATAATGTCACCCAATACTTGATGGATTCGGCAACCTGAGACCACTGCAGGAGTTTATCAACTACATGCATCGAGGACTGGAGCCAGCATCAAGGATCGAGTATAACACTATGAGCAGAAGCAGGAGGATCTATACTCACATATCGTGGACATTTGTGTTTAAATTTTTGATTGATGAGAATAAATAAATTCGATAGTATTGCAATAGTCTATCCTCATTATTACCCTCCTCCATAGTATATAAGTGAAAGGTTGGAACCTGATAGTGTTAGTCATTGTGCAAACATACATTGAGCAAGATGATGCTCTGTTTTGGAGGTAAGACATCATGTTGAGAGTGATTTTTACCCGCCACTGATGTGAGCAGTTGTGACTGGGAAATTGGATTAACTGGCTTACAAGTTGTAACTCAATACCAAATGTTGAGGAAGGTTTTAACAATGTACTACTTTTCATGCAAATAATAGAATTCCTAAGAAGGGTGATACTAGTGCAGAGATAACACATGACAAGCTTCAGAGTATGTCAAAATTGAAATTTGAGACTACTGGCAAACTTGAATATCAAACGTAGGAGGCAAAAAACTATGGAATCTGATAAGGATGATGATGCAGATGCTGTAGATGAAGATTTAATTGTACTCTTCATTTGTTGTACTCTTATTACTCAAATCAAATCAATTTCAAACCTCACAGGTCAATTCCTACGTTTCTACATTATCTTATATCTATGGAAATAGGGTCAATTCATTAAATACAAGCGGTTTTGAGCATCAAATCATTTATTCAGATTTTTATCAACATTTGTACTGCAATTAATCTTAAGCATTGCCAAGGCAATTCAATAAATGTCAATTGCTCATACATTCTTACATTAATTCATACTTTAAGATCTACTACATGCTTAGAAGTATTTTCAACAACAGCAAATAAACATATTTATTTGTCTGTCATTCAGCGTCCTGAGCTGTTTTCATTTCATTCACAGATACATTATTGTATTCTGTCATACCAGAGAGAACGAGAACCAGCGCACTCAAGTGGATGTCCCTGCATTGATTTATGTGATTCTGGACTGACATTGTCTAAATAGACAGTTACTAAACATCTACATATTCATTGTCTACAGTCCACTATCTCACAATTCGGAAGTTACACCCAAATTAGGCCCAGATATCTCATAATTTCATGGTCCTCCCGCGTCCGGATTTTCCAGGGACATCTTGTGATTACCTCATTTTCAGTAGTGAGGAGTCCCAATTTCATGGTCCTCCTGCATCCGGTTTCTTCCAGTGACATCTTGTGATTACCTCATTCTTCAGTAGCTGAGGAGTACCAATTTC